>NC_053391.1:75821263-76013250 GCF_905171765.1 Bufo bufo | reverse complement strand
CCTCACACTTCTCTAGTTGCCAGTTATAGAGCTTCCTGCCTGGACATCTATACTGACCCACTGGAGTGGTGAATCCTGCTTGTCGTTCCTGAGTGCTACCCTCCGGATCCCTGTTGGGCTTATTGTTGTCTCCTGTTGACGCCCACCTGGGAATATATGTTGAGTCTGTGTTGTCTGTCCTCCCCTTGGTGTTTTCCCTTAGAGTTAGTGGTGCGGACTAGTGTTCCCATCGCCCTGTTCACTACCTAGGGCTCAGCTCAGGGAAAGCCAGGGCTTTAGGCACGTGATCGGCGTATGGGTGAGGAACCCGTCTAGGGACGTCAGGGCAGCCAGGTGCCAGCCGCCAGGTGAGTCAGGGGTCACCATCTTCCCTCTCACTTGGGCAGGGCCTTCCTCGTTCCCTCCCTCTGTGTCACGTATGTGATAGCCACGCCGACCGTGATATTATAACTGGCCCTTACTTTTTGAGAAAAAAAATTAAAAAAAATGTATATAATTTTTTATTTGTTGTTTTTTTTTCTCTCTCTACTTAGAATCCAATATGGATCCTATTGATGCCTTGGCAGAACAGCTTCAAAGCCTGTCTTTGGAGGTGGCAGGATTGAAGGTGTCTGTTCTCCAACAACAGCAGCAAATGCAGCAGACCGCACCCCCAGCGGTTGCTATGGGTAACCAGGTTGTCACTGAACCCAAGGTTGCTCTTCCCGACAGATTTTCTGGGGGAAGGGACAAATTTGCGACGTTCCGTGAGGCCTGCAAATTATATTTTAAGTTGCGCCCTTACTCCTCAGGTCATGAAGAACAGCGGGTAGGGATTGTCATTTCCCTGCTTCAGGGGGATCCGCAATCCTGGGCGTTCTCGTTACCCCCTGGTTCTCAGGCTCTTCGGTCAGTGGAGGGATTTTTTGGGGCTTTGGGTCTCATATATGATGACCCTGACCGAGTCGCCCTGGCTGAGTCGAAGTTACGGAGACTCCTACAGGGAGATCGGTCAGCAGAGGAATATTGCTCAGAGTTCCGTAGGTGGGCTACGGATACTCAGTGGAACGACCCGGCTCTCAGGAGTCAGTTCTGCTCTGGGTTATCTGAAAGGGTTAAGGATGCACTGGCGCTGTATGAGACCCCCCTTTCCCTTGATGCTGTTATGTCCCTCTCTATCAGAATAGATAGACGTCTTAGGGAGAGATCGAAAATTCCGGAGCGATTGGTTACCTCTCCCAAGCAACAGTCAGCCTGTACTGACTTAGATGAGCCTATGCAGCTAGGCGGAACTTCTCGTCAGGTCCGTCCTCCCGAGGTTCGCTGTAGGGGGGGGCTTGTTTTTTCTGTGGGGGGAGGGGTCATTTCATTAATGTCTGTCCCTCCTTTCTCAAAAACAAAAGACCGTCGGAAAACTACTAACCCCGGGCTGTGCGGAGGATGTCAGCCGGGGGGTATACGTTTCCTCCATACGAACATCTCAATTTGTGTTACCAGCGGTCATTGTTTTTGGTGTTAAGACGGAGTCTATTTCTGTTTTTCTAGACAGTGGAGCAGGGGTAAACTTGATTGATGCCCATTTTGCCCGCACTATGGGTTTGTCTCTCTGTACGCTGCAGAGACCTATTCCCGTATTCGCTATAGATTCTGCTCCTCTGTCTCAGAGAAACCTCACCCACATTGTTCGTAATTTACACCTTCGGGTAGGGGACCACCATAATGAGTGTCTTTCATGTTACGTTCTGGAGGGCCTTCCCTCTCCGGTGGTATTGGGTCTTCCCTGGTTGATAGCGCACAATCCAGTGGTGGATTGGCAGGCCAGGGAGATATTGGAGTGGAGTGAGCATTGCAGAGAGAATTGCTTAAATAACAATTGCTTAATCGCCTCCATAGCTTCCCTACCTACATTTATTTCGGACTTTGAGGACGTTTTTTCTGAAAAGGGTTGTCAGAAACTACCACCTCATCGTCCTTATGATTGCCTGGTTAACCTGATTCCCGGGGCAAAATTACCCAAGTCCAGGTTGTATAATCTTTCGGGTCCCGAGAGACAAGCCATGAAAGATTATATCTCCGAGAGTCTGGCTAAGGGACACATCAGACCCTCTTCTTCACCCATGGCTGCAGGGTTTTTCTCTGTTAAAAAGAAAGATGGGGGCCTGCGTCCTTGCTTAGATTTCCGTGAGTTAAACCAGATAACCATCCGTGACCCATACCCTCTTCCTCTCATTCCTGACCTTTTTAATCAGATTGCGGGTGCTAAGTGGTTCTCCAAACTTGATCTTAGGGGGGCCTACAATCTGATTCGTATCAGGGAAGGGGATGAGTGGAAGACAGCTTTTAACACCCCTGAGGGGCATTATGAAAATCTAGTTATGCCTTTCGGTCTGACCAATGCCCCTGCTGTCTTCCAACATTTCGTTAATGATATTTTTAGTCATCTCATCGGCAGGTTTGTAGTCATATACCTAGATAATATCTTAATTTATTCGGCTGATCTGAAAACACATGAGGTGCATGTCAGGCAAGTACTGCAGGTCCTACGGACGAATAAATTATATGCGAAAATTGAAAAATGTGTCTTCGCTGTTCAGGAATTACAGTTCCTGGGATATCTATTATCTGCTTCAGGTTTCCGCATGGATCCTGGGAAGGTCCAGGCAATTTTAGATTGGGATCTTCCTGAGAACCTTAAAGCCCTACAACGGTTTTTGGGTTTCGCTAATTTCTATAGAAAGTTCATTAAAAATGATTCAGTGATCGTTAAACCCCTTACCGACATGACTAGGAAGGGGACGGATTTTTCCAAATGGTCTGTCGCCGCTAAAGATGCATTTTCCTCTCTAAAGGAGAGGTTTACCTCGGCACCTGTTCTAATTCAACCTGATGTCTCCCAGCCTTTTATTGTCGAGGTAGATGCGTCAGAGGTGGGAGTGGGAGCTGTATTGTCTCAGGGTCCGTCTCCTGGCAAATGGCGTCCTTGCGCTTTCTTTTCCAAAAAATTATCTTCTGCGGAGAAGAATTATGATATTGCAAATAGGGAACTGTTGGCGATTAAACTGGCGCTTGAAGAGTGGCGTCACTTCTTAGAGGGAGCAATCCACCCCGTCACGGTGATTACGGATCACAAGAACCTTCTGTACCTAGAATCGGCTAAGCGTCTCACCCCTAGACAAGCTAGGTGGTCACTATTCTTTACCAGATTTAACTTTGTAATCACCTATCGTCCTGGGGCAAAAAATACCAAGGCAGACGCATTATCTCGTAGTTTCCCTGGAGGGGGTAATGTTTGTGATCCGGTACCTATTTTACAAAGAGGAGTGGTTGTCTCTGCTGTACACTCTGTTCTAGAGGGAAAGGTGTTAGAGGCTCAGGGGGACGCCCCGGCCTCTTGCCCCTCAGAGAAATTGTTTGTACCGTTAAACCTGCGTCTTGAATTATTAAAAGAACATCATAATTCGGCACTTGCTGGACACCCGGGTAGTAAAGCAACCTTGGAGCTTTTATCTCGTCGTTTTTGGTGGCCAAGGTTGCGTCAGGATGTAATGGATTTCGTGTCTACTTGTTCTACTTGTGCACGCGCGAAAGTCTCTCATACACGTCCAGCAGGGTCTTTATTGCCACTTTTCATCCCCAATAGGCCATGGACACATCTGTCAATGGATTTCATCACTGACTTACCGTTGTCGGCGGGTAAAACAGTTATCTTGGTAGTAGTAGACAGGTTTAGCAAAATGGTACACTTTATTGCGCTATCCGCACTTCCTAATGCTAAAACTCTCGCTCAGGTGTTTATCAGTGAAATCGTGAAGCTTCACGGGGTCCCTTCCGATGTGGTTTCGGATCGGGGAACCCAGTTTATTTCTACGTTTTGGAAAGCTTTTTGTTCCCGTTTGGGGGTTCACTTGTCCTTTTCCTCAGCTTTCCATCCTCAGTCGAATGGACAGACTGAGCGTACCAACCAAAACCTAGAAACATATTTAAGGTGTTTTGTGTCTGAAAACCAAGAGTTGTGGTCATCATATTTACCGTTAGCTGAGTTTGCCATAAATAATCATTATCAGGAGTCCACTGGCAAGTCACCATTCCTTGGTGCATACGGTTTTCATCCCCAATTTTGTACTTTCAAAGAGGGGGGGTCTTCTGGGGTTCCCGAAGAGGAAAGGTTTTCTTCATCTCTTTCATCGGTATGGCAGAAGGTGCAAGTTAACTTGAAAAAGATGAGTGGTAAATACAAATGCATGGCCGATAAGAAACGGTCGCCAGGTCCGGACCTAGGAGTGAATGACTATGTGTGGTTGTCTACTAGGAATATTAAGTTGAAGGTTCCTTCTTGGAAAATGGGTCCTAGGTTCATTGGTCCCTATAAAATAGTAGCCGTCATTAACCCTGTGGCTTTTCGCCTGGAGCTACCTCAGACTTTTAAGATCCATAACGTCTTCCATAAATCGTTACTCAAGAAGTATGTTCTACCTCTAGAACCATCGCCGCTGCCACCTCCTCCTGTCATTGTGGCTGGTAATCTGGAGTTTCAAATAGCCAGAATTGTTGATTCTCGTCGGGTCCGCCGCTCTCTTCAGTATCTGGTGCATTGGAGGGGTTACGGTCCCGAGGAAAGAATGTGGGTTCCAGCGTCAGAGGTAAACGCCAACAGGTTAATTCAGACTTTCCATGCCTCTCATCCGGAGAGACCTGGTCCTGAGTGTCCGGAGGCCCCTCGTGAAAGGGGGGGTACTGTCACGAGGGTATCAAGAGCCACGTCTGACTCCGTTATACCCGGGGTCAGGAAGTCGCAGCGGATGGCTGCGCGCTCTATATCTAAAGATCACGTTGTTTTTTAGTGATTGTTTTCTGTGTTTGCCTTGCTATCCTTTTTGTCTCTCTCAGGGATCCGTAGCTTCTCCTCCTCAGCTGTTTCTTGTCTGCCACTCCCTACCTCCTTATATTCTCCCCTCACACTTCTCTAGTTGCCAGTTATAGAGCTTCCTGCCTGGACATCTATACTGACCCACTGGAGTGGTGAATCCTGCTTGTCGTTCCTGAGTGCTACCCTCCGGATCCCTGTTGGGCTTATTGTTGTCTCCTGTTGACGCCCACCTGGGAATATATGTTGAGTCTGTGTTGTCTGTCCTCCCCTTGGTGTTTTCCCTTAGAGTTAGTGGTGCGGACTAGTGTTCCCATCGCCCTGTTCACTACCTAGGGCTCAGCTCAGGGAAAGCCAGGGCTTTAGGCACGTGATCGGCGTATGGGTGAGGAACCCGTCTAGGGACGTCAGGGCAGCCAGGTGCCAGCCGCCAGGTGAGTCAGGGGTCACCATCTTCCCTCTCACTTGGGCAGGGCCTTCCTCGTTCCCTCCCTCTGTGTCACGTATGTGATAGCCACGCCGACCGTGATAGTATGTATGCTGTATGATGTTACAAGTCATTTGATTTATTGTACTAATAAATTTTTAAATGCAAAAATACTGTGAGCCAGCCTATATTTTATATTGATTTAACCCTTTTTTCAGCTGGTAACTGAAAGGCTGAGCTCCAGTAGTTTGCTGGTGGAGCCTTTTGTAATTATTTGATAATAGCTTTACTCTCTGAACGTGTATTTAGCATGGCAGGAGGCGTCATTACAGACAGACACAGCTGCCTGTCCACAGCCAACGTGGACAAGCTCACGTTCATTAAAATGAACCAGGCCTGGATCCCACAAGACTTGTCTGTACCTTGTGCAGAATAGACAGTTCTAACAGCCTCAACCATCCATCTTTGTACTCAAGTGCACTTATTCCTTTTTTTTTTTTTTTATATGTCCCAATATTTTGGGGGATACCCCTATGTAAAAATGCAAAATAACACACATCTGAGTTAGCTACCTATTCCTCCTTCGCCGCCGCTTCCACCTAGACCGCCACGTGAGCCTACACGGCCACATCCACCCATTCACCGCCTCCTCAACCTCTTCGTCCTGCATCATTCCTAATTTTTATTTTTTTAAGGTCTTTTATGTTTTTTTAATTCATTTCCCTATACACATTTGTTTGCAGAGCATTTGCCATGCTCTTAAGCACATTTTGCTGCCTTTTGCAGCCCTCTAGCTCTTTCCAGGGCTATTTTAGAGCCATTTTAGTGGCCAAAAGTTTGGGTCCCCATTGACTTCAATGGGGTTCGGGTTCAAGTTCGGGTCAAGTTCGGCTCCCGAACCCAAACTTTTTTTTCAAGTTCGGCCGAACTCGAACATCCAGGTGTCCGCTCAACCCTAGTTATAACCCACGTCCCAGATTAGAAATGCCAGAGTGGTGTAATGGCCTATAATGTCTCTGTAGTATTGTGGTAGATGTGTCACGGTGTCTCCTACCTGGGTACGGCTGGACTCCTGGCCCACTTGCAATAGTAGGAATAATAGAGGAACTTTTCAGAATTAATGATGTCCAGACCTTTAGGTGAAGTTCAAACGTTGCTTTACTTGAAATAACTTGCATCCAAACAGTATACAGCTTTGGTCTCTTGGTCCCAGCAGGTTTTGGCACTGATTAGCAGGAATGAGTACTTCTGCTTTAAATGTGGAGCTTGCAGGATAAACGTCTGCTTGAGAGATCTGTAACTGTGGCAGGATTAGCCTCTGCACTTATCTGTAGCTTCTGCTGTGTGGGGACAGACTAGCTAAAGGAGGAATAGGCTTCTCCCAGGACTCTGGACTTATCTCACAGATGGATTCTCAGGGGATGCTTTATTCCTGCAACTCTGGAGTTTGACTGTAGTTTTTGCTCTCTTCATCCAGCAGAGCTGAAGGTGCTCAGACTGAGTATTCTGCCACGTCTCTTACGGAGACGTGCCCCTACTTCCTTCCCTAAGGAGGGAGTACCACTCAAAACCCTCCTTTCCCCAACAGGGGGTAAACTATATCTGGTTATAACTGGCTTTTCCCTCCCTTTCTGCAGGAAGAGGGACTTGCCCACCTTTCTCCAGAAGGGGGCAGAATAGAACAGGAATGTCCCACTCTGAATCGCTATAACATTAAGACTATCTCTGCCACTGATGCTGCCATCCGCTGGTAACCAGGATAAATACATGAACCATTACATTTAACATAGTTATATACACCCTGTACAGAATTATTAGGCAAATGAGTATTTTGACCACATCATCCTCTTTATGCATGTTGTCTTACTCCAAGCTGTATAGGCTCGAAAGCCTACTACCAATTAAGCATATTAGGTGATGTGCATCTCTGTAATGAGAAGGGGTGTGGTCTAATGACATCAACACCCTATATCAGGTGTGCATAATTATTAGGCAACTTCCTTTCCTTTGGCAAAATGGGTCAAAAGAAGGACTTGACAGGCTCAGAAAAGTAAAAAATAGTGAGATATCTTGCAGAGGGATGCAGCACTCTTAAAATTGCAAAGCTTCTGAAGCGTGATCATCGAACAATCAAGCGTTTCATTCAAAATAGTCAACAGGGTCGCAAGAAGCGTGTGGAAAAACCAAGGTGCAAAATAACTGCCCATGAACTGAGAAAAGTCAAGCGTGCAGCTGCCAAGATGCCACTTGCCACCAGTTTGGCCATATTTCAGAGCTGCAACATCACTGGAGTGCCCAAAAGCACAAGGTGTGCAATACTCAGAGACATGGCCAAGGTAAGAAAGGCTGAAAGACGACCACCACTGAACAAGACACACAAGCTGAAACGTGAAGACTGGGCCAAGAAATATCTCAAGACTGATTTTTCTAAGGTTTTATGGACTGATGAAATGAGAGTGAGTCTTGATGGGCCAGATGGATGGGCCCGTGGCTGGATTGGTAAAAGGCAGAGAGCTCCAGTCCGACTCAGACGCCAGCAAGGTGGAGGTGGAGTACTGGTTTGGGCTGGTATCATCAAAGATGAGCTTGTGGGGCCTTTTCGGGTTGAGGATGGAGTCAAGCTCAACTCCCAGTCCTACTGCCAGTTTCTGGAAGACACCTTATTCAAGCAATGGTACAGGAAGAAGTCTGCATCCTTCAAGAAAAACATGATTTTCAAGCAGGACAATGCTCCATCACACGCGTCCAAGTACTCCACAGCGTGGCTGGCAAGAAAGGGTATAAAAGAAGAAAATCTAATGACATGGCCTCCTTGTTCACCTGATCTGAACCCCATTGAGAACCTGTGGTCCATCATGAAATGTGAGATTTACAAGGAGGGAAAACAGTACACCTCTCTGAACAGTGTCTGGGAGGCTGTGGTTGCTGCTGCACGCAATGTTGATGGTGAACAGATCAAAACACTGACAGAATCCATGGATGGCAGGCTTTTGAGTGTCCTTGCAAAGAAAGGTGGCTATATTGGTCACTGATTTGTTTTTGTTTTGTTTTTGAATGTCAGAAATGTATATTTGTGAATGTTGAGATGTTATATTGGTTTCACTGGTAAAAATAAATAATTGAAATGGGTATATATTTGTTTTTTGTTAAGTTGCCTAATAATTATGCACAGTAATAGACATCTGCACACACAGATATCCCCCTAAAATAGCTAAAACTAAAAACAAACTAAAAACTACTTCCAAAAATATTCAGCTTTGATATTAAT
Source organism: Bufo bufo (assembly GCF_905171765.1). Lineage (NCBI taxonomy): Eukaryota > Metazoa > Chordata > Amphibia > Anura > Bufonidae > Bufo > Bufo bufo. The sequence continues at coordinate 76,004,712 of NC_053391.1, read as the reverse complement.
GAGTTTTTTGGGTTCATTGAGAACATGATTGTTGTTCAATAATAAAATTAATCCTCAAAAATACAACTTGCCTAATAATTCTGCACTCCCTGTATGTACATTTCTGGAGGACATAATGTAAATGATATCAGATGACATTATAAGAGGCGCTTAGAAGATAGTAGTGGGGTAGAGGAGTGTAGTAACACAACTCTGGGGTGTTACACAAGCATCGTAATAAGTGGGATGAACGCCTGGGTCCACAATCTGTGTCTGCGGGTCACACTACTGCCTCCTCTTCTCCTGTGTTACGTGCTGGCCAATGCCCTGTCGAAGCCGCAGGCCCGGATGCATCCCACCCTGCACCTGGACCTTCAGAAACACCATCAGTGACCACATCCACTTCCGTGTCCCAGCGCAGTGTGCAAATGTCCTTACCCCAGGCATTTGAACGCAAGCACAAATATCCAGCCACCCACCCACAGGCCATAGCACTAAATGCGCAACTTTCCAAATGACTGGCCCTGGAAATGTTGCCATTTAGGCTTGTGGACAATGAGGCCTTCCGCAGCCTGATGTCGGCGGCCGTCCCTCGTTACGTAGTCCCCAGCAGCCAATATCTTTCACGGTGTGCCGTGCCCGCGTTACACCAACATGTGTCCCGTAACATCACACATGCCCTGACCAACGCAGTTACTGGGAAGGTCCACTTAACCACGGACACATGGACAAGTGCATTCGGCCAGGGACACTACATTTTCCTAACTGCACACTGGGTGAACGTTGTGGAGGCTGGGAGCGAGTCGTACCCTGGGATAGCACAGGCAGGCATGGGATCCAGCCTGTTCTCTCCGGTTCTGCCAAACCGTTTGTTAAATTTACAGCAGGTTCTCAGGACCGGTGAGAAGCAGGAATCCCGACCCGGTCCTGCAGCATAAATCAATCCCCCGCACGCAGCAAATGAATGGCCAGCTCAAGCCCCCTCCCTGCACATGGCCCCCTTCCCCGAGAAATGTACTACCAGTGCAGCTCGGCAGTCAGCTGCTGCTGGCTTGTTGCTCCGGCAGCCAATAAAAGGCTGGCGCAGGGGGGGGCGGAGCCAGCGCTTGATCCGGTTGGACATGTAAAGCGCTGCTCTCCCGTCTGCATATCCCTCTCAGCACCGTATCATAAGCCCACCGAAAACAGAAATGGTCAAAATCGGGGGCCAAAAGCCCACAGACCAGCCAGGAGGCAATCGCTCCCATAGCCAGGCAGGAGAAATAGAAAAATTTATGAAAAAAGCTGCCGCTGCTACTGTGAGCCGAGAATCCAAGATGGCGCCCGGCACCCCACGCTCCAGCCACAAACAGCCTGCCGCCTGCAGCAGTGAACAGGTAGGAGATGACCCCAGCGAAACGGAATACCTGCCGATCTCCAGAGCCTTTTTAAAAGAAGCCCTGGGCCCCATAAGTATGGACATTTCGTCAATAAAAGAGGACATTAGGCACATAGGTAGGAGAGTAGAGGCCTTAGAAGAAACGCAGGCCACAATCCTCCAACATCAGGATGAAGTATCCTCTAGCACAGGGGTGCACAACCTGCGGCCCGCGGGCCGCATGCGGCCCCCAGAGCCATGGTTTGCGGCCCCCGCCCTGCTGGGATAAAACACAGCTGATCCTGCAATCAGCTGTGTTTCTGCACAGAGCGCCGCACAGCAGATGAATCGCAGTTTTTGCACTGTAGCAGGAGCGAAAAGGGTCCCTGGCTATTAGTGAGAGCGGGGAAGCCGAGGAGAAGACAGAAGAGCTTTATTAGCGCTTCTGCCTTCTCCTCTATGAGCACTCTCAGTGTGGAACCGGCGATCACGTGATCGCTGAGTGTCTCGGGAACAGAGGAGCGCTGCCCTCGTACAAAGCCTCCGCAGCAGGCTGGTTTCCCTGTAACTGGGGCTCCTTTGGATGCCCCAGTTACAGTGGAAATAGTACAAAAAAAAGTCACTTATTGTCTCCCAAAGGTCTTTCAATGACCTCTTGGGGACAAATTGTGGTAAAAATATATTTAAAAAAAAGTTACAATTATTTTAAAAAATTTGAAAACTAAATAAAAAATATAATAAAATATAAATAAAAGAAAAGAGAAATAAAATATTATGTGGCACAAAAAAATAGAAAATTATAAAAAAAAATGTATAAATAAAATACAATAGAAAGGAAAAAGTGCTTAACAAAAGAGTGTTCACTGTCCCACAACAGTCCTTTTATGACCCCTTGGGGGACATATTATGTGGCAAAAATATATTTTAAAAAAATTATAGAAAATTAAAAAAAAAAAAAATTATAAAAAAGAATACAATAAAATATTAATACATTTCAAATAGAAGTAAAAAATTTAAAGGAAAAAGTGCAAAATTTTAAAAACTGACAGTGTCTTTTTATGACCTCTTGGGGGACATATTATGTAGCAGAAATATATTAAGTAAAAAAAATAATAATAATACATAAAAGAAAAAACACCCACACCAATCAAAACGGTCACCATTACTGCCCCATTCACGTGAAACTTTTCATATTATATAGCAAAACGGCCTACACGAAATAGGGAACTAATTATAATAATTTATTTTGGTGTCAGTTTGCATATTTAAAGAATAAGGAGCTATAGTTTGAAAAAAAATATACTTTTTAAAAACGTTTTGTACAGTTTTCCCCAAATAATAATTGTTGCAAAAATTATTTTGGTAGTCTAACAAATAAGATAGTTACAACCATTTGAACCACCACGCGCGCTAAATCACAAAAAAGTGTCTAGTCATTAAGGCCTTTTCGGGCCTGGTCATTCAAGTGTTAACCAATAGCAAGGTAATGTTTGGGATTGGCAGGAAATGGTAATAACCAGTGAGCTCCGTCCTCTGCAGTGAAGGAAAACGATGATTTATAAATAGGAGACAGGATGGAAGGAAATGCCGCCACTTTTCTGATAAAAATGATTTTTAACAGCAACTGCAGCATGGCCCCTGAAATAGAAGGTTCATACTTACCTGCTCCACGCTGCTCTGGTCCTCTGCGCTGCCCCCGCTGCCTCCATCTACCGGTTCCTGCGCTGTTTACATCTGGCAGTGCATGGCCATGGTCACTTGCACGGCTCCAGTCAATGACTGGCTTCAGCAGTGACACGTTGCTTGTGGCCACATCACCGCGTAAGCCAGTCATTGGCTGGAGTGGTGTATGACCATGTCCATGCACTGCCAGGTGTAAACAGCGGGGGCAGTTCGAAGGACCGGAGTGGCGGGGAACAGGTAAGTATAACTCTTCCGTTTCAGGGGCTAGGCTGCAGCACGATATTTGGGACAATTACTGGGAACAAGTGTTCATAGGAGCGCTTATATCTGGCCAGTATAATTGTACAGCTGATCAGTCGATAAACAAGGAATCGCTCATTTGTCGGCTAATTTGCATATTTTATCAGGATAAAAGATGTCCGATTATCTGCAGCACATCTCCCTGTGTAATCTAAATGAAGAAGGAACGACTGTGGCAGCAATCACTTCTCCCCAGTCACTTTGCACTGGCTTGTGTAATAGGCAGATGAGCGCCGATCAACATTTTTTATTTGACTGAAGAAGGGGTCTTTCTCGTAAATCCCCGAAACGCGTCTGGTATCCCCCCCACTAAGAGGAGAGGGTCTGCAAGTCCGAGGTAGTCTGGAGATCATCTTATTGCCAGTGAATTGCCGGTATATACACTGCTCAAAAAAATAAAGGGAACACTTAAACAACACAATGTAACTCCAAGTCAATCACACTTCTGTAAAATCAAACTGTCCACTTAGGAAGCAACACTGAGCGACAATCAATTTCACATGCTGTTGTGCAAATGGGATAGACAACAGGTGGAAATTATAGGCAATTAGCAAGACACCCCCAATAAAGGAGTGGTTCTTCAGGTGGTCACCACAGACCACTTCTCAGTTCCTATGCTTCCTGGCTGATGTTTTGGTCACTTTTGAATGCTGGCGGTGCTTTCACTCTAGTGGTCGCATGAGACGGAGTCTACAACCGACACAAGTGGCTCAGGTAGTGCAGCTTATCCAGGATGGCACATCAATGCGAACTGTGGCAAGAAGGTTTGCTGTGTCTGTCAGCGTAGTGTCCAGAGCATGGAGGCGCTACCAGGAGACAGGCCAGTACATCAGGAGACATGGAGGAGGCCGTAGGAGGGCAACAACCCAGCAGCAGGACCGCTACCGCGGCCTTTGTGCAAGGAGGAACAGGAGGAGCACTGCCAGAGCCCTGCAAAATGACCTCCAGCAGGCCACAAATGTGCATGTGTCTGCTCAAATGGTCAGAAACAGACTCCATGAGGGTGATATGAGGGCCCGACATCCACAGGTGGGGGTTGTGCTTACAGCCCAACACCGTGCAGGACGTTTGGCATTTTCTAGAGAACACCAATATTGTCAAAATCGCCACTGGCGCCCTGTGCTCTTCACAGATGAAAGCAGGTTCACACTGAGCACATGTGACAGATGTGACAGAGTCTTGAGACGCCGTGGAGAACGTTCTGCTGCCTGCAACATCCTCCAGCATGACCGGTTTGGCATTGGGTCAGTAATGGTGTGGGGTGGCATTTCTTTGGAGGGCCGCACAGCCCTCCATGTGCTCGCCAGAGGTAGCCTGACTGCCATTAGGTACCGAGATGAGATCCTCAGACCCCTTGTGAGACCATATGCTGGTGCGGTTGGCCCTGGGTTCCTCCTAATGCAAGACAATGCTAGACCTCATGTGGCTGGAGTGTGTCAGCAGTTCCTGCAAGACGAAGGCATTGATGCTATGGACTGGCCCGCCCGTTCCCCAGACCTGAATCCAATTGAGAACATCTGGGACATCATGTCTCGCTCTATCCACCAACGTCACGTTGCACCACAGACTGTCCAGGAGTTGGCAGATGCTTTAGTCCAGGTCTGGGAGGAGATCCCTCAGGAGACCGTCCGCCACCTCATTAGGAGCATGCACAGGCGTTGTAGGGAGGTCATACAGGCACGTGGAGGCCACACACACTACTGAGCCTCATTTTGACTTGTTTTAAGGACATTACATCAAAGTTGGATCAGCCTGTAGTGTGTTTTTCCACTTTAATTTTGAGGGTGACTCCAAATCCAGACCTCCATGGGTTGAAAAATTTGATTTCCATTTTTTTATTTTTGTGTGATTTTGTTGTCAGCACATTCAACTATGTAAATAACAAAGTATTTCAGAAGAATATTTAATTAATTCAGATCTACGATGTGTTATTTTTGTGTTCCCTTTATTTTTGTGAGCAGTGTACAAACGCTACCACACGTGAGACGGACTTAACCACGTGTAACAAACAATTCCACTGGCGCCAAATTCAAATCTGAGCATTACTCCTTGAGACCGGAGACATCAGCAACACGCCGAGTCGAGGGGCTACCATCCAGCACTAAGGATCCTCGGGTAAGATCTTGCATAGCCCATCTAAAGCGATCGCCTCTACCAATACAGCGGGACGCCGCTGTGCGTACAAACAGCTGATTTACTGTTCAAACAAACTTGTATTGCTGTATACGCCTGGGACTTTAAACTTTTCTCCAACACCTGCTATAAGGACTGGTACCGGAGTGAGCACCAGTGTATGGAGGAACAATACTGAACATTAATTCGTTCCAAGCAAATCCATACACTTATTGGGATCCTATTTAAACTGACATTTTGAATTTAATATATTTTTATCTATTTATTCCATCATTTTATTAATTATTAATCATTTAATTTCTTATTATTAACACTATTGTCAATACTTATACCCCTTTCTTAAAATATATTCTGCTCTTTTACTGTTGATATTATATTGTGATTGTTTTACTAGCTGATATTATATGTGATTATTTTACTAGTGTGTTGAAATAAAGATCCCTATACTTTAAGAGTGTGCCCCACTTCCATTCTTTATTTTTTATTTGCGGCCCCTTGAAATAGAGCGATGTGACAATGTGGCCCCCAGACCAAAAAATGTTGTGCACCCCTGCTCTAGCATGTCGCTAGCCCAGTGCCACTTAAATGCCCTATACACAGCTATGGAGGACCAAGAAAATAGAAGCAGGCGTAATAACCTGCATTTTAGAGGGATACCTGAGACCGTCATGGCCGTGGATATCCCGGAAACGGTAATCCAGATATGCCTCAAGATTCTAGGCCCAGATTCGGCACATGAGGTCCTGCTTGAACGAGCGCACAGAGCCCTCAGACCCAAACCAAGGGAGAATGAGCCACCCAGAAATGTAATATGTAACTTTCTGCACTTTCCTGTAAAAGAAGCCATCCTGGCAGGCGCCAGGAACTCCAATTCAATAGAATGGGAAAACAACAGCATTGCCATTTACCAAGATCTGTCGCAATCAACTCTCAAAAAACGTAAAGCCTTGAAACCTCTCACGGATTGGCTGAGGCAGCAAAGAATCATCTATAGATGGACATTCCCTTTCGGTTTATCCTTCCTTCATGATGGTCGTCGCATCCACATTTCATCATTTGCAGACCTGGACAAGACATATGATCTTCTTCAGCTATCTCCATTACCTATTGCAAACTGGGACATGGTTCAGAACCTGAATGCGCTACCAGACCTTCCCAAGACGATCCCCTATCCCAACGCACCCCAAGGGCACAAAGAAGCAGCAGAAGATGAGATTCCTTTTCCACCCCAAAACGCCTTTCCTTGGCGGATAAGTAGCTGGCCATATTCTCTCATTTTTAGGTTTGGGCGACCAAAAAATTCATCTGATGGGACTTAATACTGTTGAGTCTTTGATTTATGTTTAAATTTTTGACTGCAAGCTATGTGCTGGGTGTGGAGCTGGGCCCGCTTTATTTTCGGGCCTTGCTCTTCACCGAGTAATAGATGTAGAGACAGTAGGGATTTCTCCTTAGAGTTTTCCCATCTGTTTGAAAGTCAGGCTAGTCATGCTATGATTATATTATTTTGATTTTGCTCTGATAAATTCCCATATATCTATGACCTATTACACTGAGAAGGTCAAGTGAGGTACCCCTACCTACTTACACAATTTCTCTTTCTTTTTGAACACCTCATGATGTCTCCGATGCCAGATGATTATAGGTATAGCCTTTTTTCATTAGCTACTCCCTAATCATCCTATGAGAGACCAAATATGAAAGGTTTTCTTAATTACCAGAATGATCTCCATTCTTCCCCCTACCAGTGCTACAAAAATTTCATTATGTTTTGGTATTTTTGCTAATTTAGAGGGAAATGCTTCTGGGTATAATACCCTTTCCCCCCCTACTGGTGTTGTTATCTCGGATAGACAGAGTTTATATATACCCTGCCTTGCCCGGATGATACTCATCTTTCCTTTGTTTTTATTCACTCTGTTTGTTCTTGTTCTATTTGTTTTTTCCTTGACAGGTACCCAAGATACACTCTTACATCCTTTTCAATATATGAGCAGTGATCCCCGTTGGGAAAAAGGGCGTGTAGAGGAGAAAAACCGAAAATATGGGTGCTTTGCGGGTCCTCTTGTGGCTGTGCTCTCCGCCTCACGGTGTATCTGGTTGGTTATTCCTCTAAAGGTTGTGTCACCTACTTCCCACTTTACTAAAAAACTATGGCAGATTTTAAATTAGCCTCATACAATGTTAAGGGGCTGAGATCCCCTTCAAAAAGATGCCAGATCCTATCGCTCCTGCACAAAGAGAATTGTTCAGTGGTCTTTCTTCAAGAGACACACTTTAAACATAATAATTATCCAAATCTCTCTTTTTCCAGATTCCCTTGCTGGTACCATTGTGGGGCCGGGGGTACAGCCTCTAGGGGAGTTAGCATAGGCTTCCGCAGAGGCCTTCCATTTCAGTATAAATCTCACATACAAGACCCAGAGGGTCGATATTTGATCCTTAAAGGTCTGATAGGACAATCTATGTTCACATTGGTAAATATCTACGCTCCAAATACTGACCAACTGAGCTGGCTCACTAACACCTTTTCTTTAATTGAGCAACATAGGGAGGGTTTCCTGCTTGTCGCAGGAGATTTTAATGTTGCTTTTAATCCTTTAATAGACACATCCTCTAAAAAATCCCCTATCTCCGCAAAGACCCTCAGACTAATACACACAAAACTACACAACCTGGGAATTATAGACGTATGGCGCTGCCACAACCCAGATTTAATTGACTACTCCTTTTATTCGTCTGCAAATAACTCCTATAGCAGAATTGATTACATTTTAGTTCCAAAGGAGAAATTACAATCCTGTTCTTTACCTAAAATAGGAGACATCACTCTATCAGACCACTCTCCAATTTTCTGTACTATATCCCCTGAAACAAAAAAAACTAGACAACCTATTGAATAACACCTATTGAATAACACTAAACATACTGCCCAAATTTCCTCCTATTTAGAAGAATACTTCCTAACTAACAATACCCCTGAGGTAACCCCTCAAGTTATCTGGGATGCTCACAAAGCCTATATACGAGGCAGATTGATCAGCCTTTGCTCGTTTTTAAAGAAAGAGTCAGAGAAAAAACTCAATACCCTGCTTTCGCAAATCCACCAAGCAGAAAAAGCCCATAAGCAATCTTTGATGGCACAGAAACTTGCGGAACTTTCTTCTCTTAGAACTCAGCTGAAGAACCTCCTGAACGAGCCAAATTTTTTCTGTCCGCTCAATAGAAGATTTATGCCCATGGGAACAAAGCTTCCAAATATGTCATGAGCTGAATCAAACAGAGAAGAGACTCCCGCTATGTTCAGTCCATTAAATCCCCCCAAGGAGTTCAACTATTTAAAGCCGAGGAAATAGCTGAACAATTTAGACTATTCTACAAATCACTATATAATCTCCCAGCTTCTGACCTTCCTAATCCCTCCCTTGATAGAGAAAACAATATCAGTTTGTTTCTAGAGACCCTTAACCTTCCTACATTAAATTTGGCACAACAAGAATCCCTGACCAAACCGTTCACTATCCCTGAACTAATCACTGCGATTAAATCTACCCCTAAAGGCAAATGCCCTGGCCCTGACGGTCTCCCCATAACTTATTACTCATCCTTTCAAAATATTCTACTACCCCACTTACTCCTTATCTGTAATCTCTCATTGTCCAATCAAACACTCTCCTCAGATATGACCAAAGCAGTCATTACGATAATTCCCAAAGATGGTAAGGACCCCATGATTTGCTCCAATTATCGCCCCATCTCTTTACTCAATGTGGATCTTAACCACCTCAGCCCCTATAGCTTAAACACCCTTAAAGACCAGGCCACTTTTTACACTTCTGACCTACCCTACTTTCACCGTTTATTGCTCGGTCATGCAACTTACCACCCAAATTAATTTTACCTCCTTTTCTTCTCACTAATAGAGCTTTCATTTGGTGGTATTTCATTGCTGCTGACATTTTTACTTTTTTTGTTATTAATCAAAATTTAACGTTTTTTTTGCAAAAAAATGACATTTTTCACTTTCAGTTGTAAAATTTTGCAAAAAAAACGACATCCATATATACATTTTTCTCTAAATTTATTGTTCTACATGTCTTTGATAAAAAAAAAATGTTTAGGTAAAAAAAAATGGTTTGGGTAAAAGTTATAGCGTTTACAAACTATGGTACAAAAATGTGAATTTCCGCTTTTTGAAGCAGCTCTGACTTTCTGAGCACCTGTCATGTTTCCTGAGGTTCTACAATGGCCAGACAGTACAAACACCCCACAAATGACCCCATTTCGGAAAGTAGACACCCTAAGGTATTCGCTGATGGGCATAGTGAGTTCATAGAACTTTTTATTTTTTGTCACAAGTTAGTGGAAAATGATGATTTTTTTTTTTGATTTTTTTTTCTTACAAAGTCTCATATTCTACTAACTTGTGACAAAAAATAAAAACTTCTATGAACTCACTATGCCCATCAGCGAATACCTTGGGGTGTCTTCTTTCCAAAATGGGGTCACTTGTGGGGTAGTTATACTGCCCTGGCATTCTAGGGGCCCAAATGTGTGGTAAGTAGTTTGAAATCAAAATCTGTAAAAAATGGCCGGTGAAATCCGAAAGGTGCTCTTTGGAATGTGGGCCCCTTTGCCCACCTAGGCTGCAAAAAAGTGCCACACATGTGGTATCCCCGTACTCAGGAGAAGTTGGGGAATGTGTTTTGGGGTGTCATTTTACATATACCCATGCTGGGTGAGATAAATATCTTGGTCAAATGCCAACTTTGTATAAAACAAATGGGAAAAGTTGTCTTTTGCCAAGATATTTCTCTCACCCAGCATGGGTATATGTAAAATGACACCCCAAAACACATTCCCCAACTTCTCCTGAGTACGGAGATACCACATGTGTGACACTTTTTTGCAGCCTAGGTGGGCAAAGGGGCCCATATTCCAAAGAGCACCTTTCGGATTTCACCAGTCATTTTTTACACATTTTGATTTCAAACTTCTTACCCATTTGGGCCCCTAGAATGCCAGGGCAGTATAACTACCCCACAAGTGACCCCATTTTGGAAAGAAGACACCCCAAGGTATTTCGTGATGGGCATAGTGAGTTCATGGAAGTTTTAATTTTTTGTCACAAGTTAGTGGAATATGAGACTTTGTAAGGGAAAAAAAAATCAAAAAAAAAATCATCATTTTCCGCTAACTTGTGACAAAAAATATAAAATTCTAGGAACTCGCCATTCCCCTCACAGAATACCTTGGGGTGTCTTCTTTCCAAAATGGGGTCACTTGTGGGGTAGTTATACTGCCCTGGCATTTTCCAGGGGCCCTAATGTGTGGTTTGTAGGTAAATGACCTGTGAAATCCGAAAGGTGCTCTTTGGAATGTGGGCCCCTTTGCCCACCTAGGCTGCAAAAAAGTGTCACACATGTGGTATCTCCGTACTCAGGAGAAGTTGGGCAATGTGTTTTGGGGTGTCATTTTACATATACCCATGCTGGGTGAGATAAATATCTTGATCAAACGCCAACTTTGTATAAAAAAATGGGAAAAGTTGTCTTTTGCCAAGATATTTCTCTCACCCAGCATGGGTATATGTAAAAAATACCCATGCGGACGTCTGAATGGAGCTTTACAGGGGGGTGATCAATGACAGGGGGGTGATCAATGACAGGGGGGTGATCAGGGAGTCTATATGGGGTGATCAGGGGTGATCAAGGGTGATCAAGGGTGAATAAGGGGTTAATAAGTGACGGGGGGTGTAGTGTAGTGGTGCTTGGTGCAACATATTACTGAGCTACCTGTGTCCTCTGGTGGTCGATCCAAACAAAGGGGACCACCAGAGGACCAGGTAGCAGGTATATTAGACGCTGTTATCAAAACAGCGTCTAATATACCTGTTAGGGGTTAAAAAAATCACATCTCCAGCCTGCCAGCGAACGATCGCCGCTGGCAGGCTGGAGATCCACTCGCTTACCTTCCGATCCTGTGAACGCGCGCGCCTGTGTGCGCGCGTTCACAGGAAATCTCGCGTCTTGCGAGATGACGCATATATGCGTGACTCTGCGCAGTGCTGCCGCCTCCGGAACGCGAATCTGCGTTAGGCGGTCCGGAGGCGGTTAAACTCCTAGCTAAAATGCTAGCCACCAGACTTCAAAACCTGCTCCCTGAACTTATCTGCCCTGACCAGGTTGGCTTTGTCAAAGGTAGGGAAGGCAAAGATAACACCACAAAAATCCTAGACGCCCTGTTTTATGCCTCACAGAAATCCCACCCTCTAGACCTGCTTGGCACGGACGCCGAGAAAGCATTTGACAGAGTAGATTGGACTTATATTAGATTAGCCCTGGCTAGATTCCAAATTCCGGAGCAATATATCAACTCTATATTTTCCATGTACACTTGCTCCTCGGCGTCCGTGTCAGTAAATGGACTTCTTTCCTCTCTTTTCCCCATTAGAAATGGAACGAGACAAGGATGCCCCCTCTCTCCACTCATTTTTGTCCTTGTAATGGAGTCCCTTCTTCAAGCCCTTAGACAAGACGAAGAGATTGAGGGTCTGAGAGTAGGGAACCGAGAATTTAAACTGGCAGCTTTCGCTGACGATCTACTGATCATCACCACTAATCCACAGAGATCCATGCCCAAAATCCTCTCAATACTCAACCTTTTTGGCTCCCTTTCCAACTTTAAGGTCAACCCCTCCAAGTCCCAAGTTTTGCATATAGGCCTTTCCCCCGCCAATCTCACCTCCCTCCAAATTAACTCCCCTTTCAATTGGCAAACGCAACAACTAACCTATCTAGGGATCAAACTATCCTCTCATTTGCCTGATCTATTTCAATTAAACTATAAACCCCTCCTAGCCTCTATGATAGCTCAAATGGACTCCCTAGACTCTTCCTATCTTTCCTGGTTCGGAAGGAAGAACATCCTTATGTCACTGATCATGCCAAAACTCACATATATGATGCAGGTTCTCCCTATTGATATCCCCAACTCATACTTTGCTTCCCTAAACAAACAAGTCCGCAAATTTATTTGGCAAGGCAAAAGCTCTCGTATCTCATTTGATACCTTAACTAAACCTAGAAATAGAGGAGGTATTGGCCTCCCTGATCCTAAATCATATATGCAAGCCATTCAGCTTTCTAGAGCTATTGATTGGATTAGAGAGCCCACACATAAATCCTGGCTTACACTGGAATCTGCTTTCCTTCCCTCCTCACCCCGGGCCCTTTTGCTGGCTGACAGATTGCCCCCGACCCTATCCTCAATACCTAACCCTCTTATACGCAGCACTCTAAGGGTCTGGGGGGGTTGCTCGTCCAGCAATGGGGCTCCAATACCTCTCACCTCACTTATGCTCATAAAAGATATAATTAACTTGGCCCCCAAAGAGCTGAGAGAAAGCTGTCCATTACTCATTAGGTCTTCGCTGATCCCCATAACCCAGTTTCTAGATGAAGATGGATGTATTCTTCCTGACCCTGAATTATGCAAACTTCTGGGAACACAGATTCATAACCCCACCTTGCTACATTTTCTTAGGACTGAATTACTCAGTAGAACTAAAAAAAAAACTATATCAGAAGAAACAAGTTGGTTGGTGGAAATGTTAAGTAACAAGAGATACCCTCCTAAAACTATCTCTACGATTTATAAGTGCCTGAAATCCCCTACCTCCATTATTAAACCTGCAATTGTGGGTAAATGGGAAAAAGACTTACAAAGGACACTGACCCCTCAAGAAACTTCTAAAATACTAATCTTACCACAAAAACTATCTAGATGCATACGCATCCAAGAAAACAGCTATAAGATTCTTACGCAATGGTACAGAACCCCAGATAAAACTTATAGATATAGCAAAACAGCTACCGATCTGTGTTGGAGATGCCATAAAACTAAGGGAACTTTCTTACACATTTGGTGGTCATGTGACCTGATTAATCCATGGTGGCACACAATTATCAAACTATGCAACCAGATATGTAAATCATCTCTCACTAGCTCCGCAGAATTGGCTTTGTTATCTCTCGGGATGGAAGGTCTGGGCCCACATAAAAAATCCCTTTTTGCCCTCTTATTGGCAGCGGCTAGATTACTCTTACCAACCCACTGGTTATCTTCAGAAATTCCTAGTATTGAACACTGGACCAACAAGGTGGACCAGATATACAGAAGAAATCTCACACTGGGAGTCACACTCTAGACCCTCCTTCCTAAAAACATGGTCACCTTGGAAGCTATACAGGAATTTTCCCTAGATATAGAGTCCAATAACTATCTTCCATTGCCTCACCTTGGACACCCCTAGACAGAGGCTCATTTGCCTATCGTACCACTCCCCCCCCCCACTTACACACTCATACCATAGATATTTGAATTTCATTTCCACGCTATCTTGCTCATTCTGCCATTGCTGTAAGACTTATATTTCTTGCGGATACCTGTCATGTTGGGCTTAATTGCCCTTTGGTTACTCATTTGTATTTGTGACACCTCACAATAGGTGATTTTCGCTTATGTTTAAGTCACTTGTATTGTTGTACGCTTTAATTATTGGAAAATGTACAAAGCATTGAAAAATTTAAAACAATAAAAACTTTCAATCTAAAAAAAAAAAATTAAAGGCTGGCGCAGGCGGAGCGATGACATCATCGCGTCCATCTGAACTGAGATTTGTACTGCGCAGAACACAGGCCAGAAGAGGCGTGCATCGCTGCCAGCATGGAGGTAAGTATTAGTGTTTTTTTTTTCTTTTATGTGGCGCGCTATGGGGGCATCAACTGGGGGAATTACTGGCACATAATAAGGGACACTATGGGGGCATTACTGGCACATCCTGGTGGACACTATGGGGGCATCTACTGGCACATCATGAGGGACACTATGGGAGCATTACTGGCACATAATGGGGGAACCTATGGGGGCATTACTTGCAAGTTGCACATCATGGGGGACACTATGGGGTCATCTACTGGCACATAATGGGGGACACTATAGGGGCATTACTGGCACATCATGGGGGACACTATAGGGGCATTACTGGCACATCGGGGACACTGGGGGCATTTATACTGGCACATCATGGGGGACACTATGGGGGCATTTATAGTGGCACATCATGGGGGCCTCTACTGGGGGCATTTATACTGGCACATCTGGGCTATCTACTCGGGGGAATTTATACTGGCACATCATGGGGGCACCTACTGGGGGGCAGTTATACTGCCACATCATGGGTGACAATATGGGCGTGTCTACTGGGGGTATTTATACTGGCACTTCATGGGGGACACTATGGGGGCATTACTGGCACATCATGGGGGACACAATAGGGGCATTACTGGCACATCATCGGGGACACTAGAGGCATTTATAGTGGCACATCATGGGGGACACTATGGGGACATTTATAGTGGCACATCATGGAGGCACTATGGGGCAATTATACTGGCACATCATGGGGGACTATGGGGGCATTTACACTGGCACATCATGGGGGCATCTACTGGGGGCATTTATACTGGCACATCTGGGCTATCTACTCGGGGGAATTTATACTGGCACATTATGGGGGCACCTACTGGGGGGCAGTTATACTGGCACATCATGGGTGACAATATGGGCGTGTCTACTGGGAGTATTTATACTGGCACTTCATGGGGGACACTATGGGGGCATCTTTACTGGCACATCATGGGGTACACTATAGGGGCATCTGCTGGGGGCATTTATACTGGCACATCATTGGGGACACTATGAAGGAATCTTATACTGGAACATTATGGAAGCACTATGGTGTTGGAAGGGGGGAGAAAACTATGGGGGCATATTTTATAGGCACATTATGGGGGCACTATGGTGGCATCTACTTGGGGCACTATATAGGGGCATTTTATACTGGCACATTATGGGGGACACTATAGGTAAGAGGAGAGGAGCACTATGTGAGCATTATATAGGGGTATTTTATACTTGCACACATTATGGGGGCACTATAGGAATATTAGCTCAACAGGGGGCACTAAGAGGAGGAATTTTTTTATACTGGCACACAGAACGGGAGCATTTTTGAACTAGTGCACATTATTAGGGGGCATTTTTTGCACTGGGCACATTATAAGGGACATTCTTTGTACTGGTGCTCATTTTAAGAGGCCAGTTTGCCCACCACAGTTATACTGCTAGTAATAATTCTCTGCCAGAGTGCACTTAGTAGTAATAATGTTCCTACTGTGCCCCAGAAGTAATAATGCTTCCATAGTACCCATAATAGTAACCATGTTCCCCATAGTCCCCCAATAATTATTGAAGGGCACTATCTGTGTGGTACTAGTGTTATCAGAGGGTTTATCTGTTTCTGATGTTTAGTATTGGGGAGCACAGCGGGCATAGTACTGGTGGCACTATCTGTGTGGTACTGGCATTTTCAGGTGTTCAGTTTATGTAGTATAGTATTGGGGAGCACAACGGGCACAGTATTAAATGTGGCAGGAAGAGTTGTTCAGAAGGTAGGAGGATTGAAATGTAGGAGCCTAAGATTTTTTTTTGTCAAACTGCAGAGACGAGAGATGGGTGAAATTATCATGGTGGTCTGGTCTGAAAGGAGAACATGAGGAAAGAGAACATCTACATCAGAGGAGAAGTCACTGGATCAGGGCCGATCCTAGGGTCACAGGCGCCTGGGTGCAGAAATATTTCTGGCGCCCCCACATGAGCGTGGTTATCTTACTAACTCCTCCCCTTTACAATGTTTCTATGGCAACAACTTCAGCCCCCAACTTCAGCCCCACCAATTTGCTTTGACAATAACTTAGTCAACGGCTTTGACAAGTCAAAATAAATGTCATGTGCCAGTAGCCAGAGCCCCCCCATATCATGTGCCAGTAGCCAGAGCCCCCCATATCATGTGCCAGTAGCCCCCCTTATGTGCCAGTAGCCCCCCTATGTGCCAGTAGCCCCCCTTATCATGTGCCAGTAGACCCCCTTATCATGTGCCAGTAGCCCCCTTATCATGTGCCAGTAGCCCCCCTTATCATGTGCCAGTAGCCCCCCATATCATGTGCCAGTAGCCAGAGCCCCCCCCCCTTATCATGTGCCAGTAGCCAGAGCCCCCCCCATATCATGTGCCAGTAGCCAGATCCCCCCCATTATCATGTGCCAGTAGCCAGAGTGCCCCATATCATGTGCCAGTAGCCAGAGTGCCCCCCCTTATCATGTGCCAGTAGCCAGAGCCCCCCCCCTTATCATGTGCCAGTAGCCAGAGCCCCCCCCCCCCATATCATGTGCCAGTAGCCAGATCCCCCCCATTATCATGTGCCAGTAGCCAGAGTGCCCCCATATCATGTGCCAGTAGCCAGAGTGCCCCCATATCATGTGCCAGTAGCCCCCCATATCATGTGCCAGTAGCCCCCCTTATCATGTGCCAGCCCAGTAGTCCCCCCTTATCATGTGCCAGCCCAGTAGTCCCCCCTTATCATGTGCCAGCCCAGTAGCCCCCCTTATCATGTGCCAGCCCAGTAGTCCCCCCTTATGTGCCAGCCCAGTAGCCCCCCTTATGTGCCAGCCCAGTAGCCCCCCTTATCATGTGCCAGCCCAGTATTGTACCTATATAAAAAAATAAAAAAAAATAATACACTTATACTTACCTCCAGCAATGCGATGCGATGCAGGCCGCCTCTTCCGTCTGTGTCCCTCGCTATACGGCTCAGGCGACGCGATGACGTCCTCGCGCCGCCTGCACCGGCCTCTGATAGGCTGCCAGCACTAAGCCGGCAGCCTATCAGAGGAACAGGAGGGGACACACCTCTCCCTCCTCTGCCGCAGCACAGGCATCTGTATTGCCGTCCTGAGGACGGCAATACAGATGACTATGGAGATGAGCGCTTCCGCAATGGAGGCGCTCATCTCCTGCACTGCCCTGCCGCCGGCCGCGGCCGCCCCCACTTGTCACCAGGGCCTCGGCCTTGCGGCACTCAGGCTTGCCGGCCCACCGGGAAATTTCCCGCTATCCCGGCAGGCCAGTCCGGCCCTGCGCTCGGCGCCTTTCGGGTGACAGCGCTGGGGTGCGGGGCACCCACTGCACCCCGTGTAGGATCGGCCCTGCACTGGATGTAAGAGGTATGTGGCGCTGTATTATGGACAGCACTGAATATAATATGTCTGCAAATATGTCTTTAGTGCTAGGTACAAATGTGTATGAAATGTATATGGAGTAGGTAAATCTACTGTAAGTGTAGCCTATATGGGTGTATATTGCATATGTGATTATGTGAGTGTAGTTTCTATGTAGTCTGTTTAGATATGCATGCCTCCCAACCATCCCAGATCTGGCATAACTACTGTGTAGGGGGCATAATAGAGACATTATGTGGAGTTAGAGTTGTGGGCCATCGCTTTAAAAAACCTGTTGTGACAAGCTTTGCATGCCTCTGATAGTTTAGCTACTTGGGCTTTTTGAAAGTTTGGTGGTATGTGTGTGTAGTGTATATGTGGTGTATTTATGTATGTGTACCATTTATATGGTGTATTTATGTATGTTTACCATTTATATGGTGTATTTATGTGTGTTGCATATATATTGTGTATGTATATATAAACATGTGTCGTGTCGCCGCATATCTGCCGTTGAGTAGGGAACCTGTTGTTAAAAATTTGAATCCCACCCCTGGGCACAGGTGCTACCGACGTCTAGTATTGCTGGGCCCCACGTTGATCAGGGTTTACGCCAGCACCTAGGTTAGTGTCTCCAAACCCCACTTCTTCACCTCCTCCTCCACTTCCACCTCCGAATTGTAGCAGTGTAGCACTGCAGTAGGGAAGTGGCAACATGCCGTGCTGAAGCTGATATGCTTGGGGGACAAACAGCACACCTCAGCAGAGCTGTGGCAGGGTATAAGAGACCAGACTGAGCTGTGGCTCTCGCCACTCAACCTAGAACCAGGCACACTTGTGTCTGATAATGGCCGTAACTTGGTGGTGGCTTTGGAGCTCGGCAAGCTCAGACACATCCCATGCCTAGCCTACAGGTTCAACCTTGTGGTTCAGCGGTTTCTCAAAACCTACCCCAATTTGCCTGAGCTACTGGTAAAGGTGCGCTGCGTGTGTGCACATTTCCATAAGTCACTGACAGCTTCAACCGGTCTGTCAATGCTGCAGCAGCGCTTGAAATTACCAGCTCACCGGCTGTTGTGTGGCGTGAGCACCCGCTGGAACTCCATGTTCCACATATTGGCCAGGCTTTGTGAGCAGCAGACGGAAGTAGTGGAATACCAGCTGCAACATGGTTATCGCCTTTGCAGTCAGCTTCCACACTTCACAAGTGAGGAGTGGGCATGGATGTCTGACCTCTCTGAGGTTTTAAGAAACTTTAAGGAATCAACACAGATGGTGAGCGGCGATAACGCTATTATCAGCGTAACCATCCCACTTCTGTGTCTACTCAAACGCTCACTGCTCACAATTAAGGACGATGCTTTGCATGTGGCAGAGGTGGAAATGGGGGAAGACATTTCACAGGGTAATATCCAGACCACCCTCCATCCGTCTTCTCAGAGTGAATTGGACTATGAAGAGGAGGAGGAGTAGCAGGAGATGGTTGCCTCCACTACAGAGGGTAGTACCCGTGGAAGTTTAATTCCATCTGTTCTGCGTGTGTGGGCAGAATAGGAGGAAGAGGATGAGGAGACTGAGAGTGATCCTCCTGATGACGACAGCGAAGTCTTGCCTGTTGGTACTCTGGCACACATGGCTGACTTCATGTTAGGCTGCCTTTCCCGTGACCTGACATTTTAGACAACACGGATTACTGGTTGTTCACCCTTCTCAACCCCCGCTACAAAGAGAACTTCTCATCTCTCATTCCTCTGGTGGAGAGGATGAGCAAAATGGTGCAATACTAGAAGATACTTGTTGAAAAATTGCTCCAAAAATTTCCATCTGACAACGCTGGCGGCAGAGTCCGTAATTCCTTGGCCAACAGAGTAAGGGAGACAAGGGAAACACACAGCAATTCCAACAGAGGCAGGGCAACACTCTCCAAAAACTGGGACAGTTTCATGAAACCCTGCCAGCACCCTCACCCTGATGTGCAGCCTACTGTCACAAGGAGGGAAAATTTTTGGAAGATGGTGAAGGAGCACATAGCAGACCGTGTCAGCGTCCTCAATGATCCCTCAGTGCCTTACAACTACTGGGTGTCCAAGCTGGACACATGGCACAAACTGGCGCTCTACGCCTTGGAGGTGCTGGCCAGCCCTTCCGCCAACGTTTTGTCTGAGCGGGTATTTATTGCTGCTGGTGGCATTATAACAGATAACCGTATCCGCCTGTCAACTGAAAATGCTGACAGGTTGACTCTTATAAAAATGAACAAGGCCTGAATTGACCATGACTTCTCGACTCCACCAGACGAAAACGGCTGAACATAAAGGCGCTTTAAATGTTTTGTTTATAATGTACTGAATACACTGTATTCCCATGCACCCCTTCCACCACAAACAAGGGTATATGGTTGAATCTTCCTTTTCTCATCCTCCTCCTCCTCTTCCATCACATCAACATGCTTATTCGTAACATATAATGCCCTTGCATATATGCCCATCGCATATAATGTTTTATAGGGTCAGCTCACATGCAGGCCCTCGCATATAAGTTTTTAGAGGGTCATTCAGCTGCAGGCCCTCGGATATAATTTCTTAGAGGGTCAGCTCACCGTCAGGCCCTCACCTACAATGTTTTACAGGGTCAGCTCACCTTCAGGCCCTCACATTTAATTTTTTAGAGGGTCAGCTCACCTGCAGGTCTTCACCTACAATCTTTTACTGGGTCAGCTCACAAGCAGGTCCGCACATAAAATCTTTTACAAGGTCAGCTCACCAGCAGGCCTGCACTACAAATCTTTTACAGGGTCAGCTCCCCATCAGGTCCGCACCTCAAATCTTTTACAGGGTCAGCTCACCTGAAGGCCCTCGCATTTAATTTTTTAGAGGGTCAGCTCACCTGCAGGCCCGCACATAAAATCTTTTACAGGGTCAGCTCACCAGCAGGCCCGCACATAAAATCTTTTACAGGGTCAGCTCACCAGCAGGCCCGCACCTCAAATCTTTTACAGGGTCAGCTCACCTGAAGGCCCTCGCATATAATGTTTTACAGGGTCAGCTCACCTGAAGGCCTTGCATATAATGTTTTAGAAGGTCAGCTCACCAGCAGGCCTGCACCTAAAATCTTTCACAGGGTCAGATCACCAGCAGGCCTTCACCTACAATCTTTTACAGGGTCAGCTCACCCACCCTATCCCGTAGTTTCTAAAACGGGGTCACTTTTTGGAGTTTCTACTCTAGGGGTGCATCGGGGGGCTTCAAATGGGACATGGTGTCAAAAAAAACAGTCCAGCAAAATCTGCCTTCCAAAAACCGTATGGCATTCCTTTCCTTCTGCGCCCTGCCGTGTGCCCGTACAGCAGTTTACGACCACATATGGGGTGTTTCTGTAAACTACAGAATCAGGGCAATAAATAATGAGTTTTGTTTGGCTGTTAACCCTTGCTTTGTAACTGGAAAAAAAATATTAAAATGGAAAATCTGCCAAAAAAGTGAAATTTTGAAATTGTATCTCTATTTTCCATTAAATCTTGTGCAACACCTAAAGGGTTAACAAAGTTTGTAAAATCAGTTTTAAATACCTTGAGGGGTGGAGTTTCTTAGATGGGGTCACTTTTATGGAGTTTCTACTCTAGGGGTGCATCAGGGGGGCTTCAAATGGGACATGGTGTAAATAAACCAGTCCAGCAAAATCTGCCTTCTAAAAACCAAACGGCGCACCTTTCACTCTACGCCCCACTGTGTGGCCGTACAGTAGTTTACGGCCACATATGGGGTGTTTCTGTAAACGGCAGAGTCAGGGCAATAAAGATAGAGTCTTGTTTGGCTGTTAACCCTTGCTTTGTTAGTGGAAAAAATGGGTTAAAATGGAAAATTAGGCAAAAAAATGAAATTCTCAAATTTCATCCCCATTTGCCAATAACTCTTGTGCAACATCTAAAGGGTTAACGAAGTTTGTAAAATCAGTTTTGAATAGAATTGAGGGGTGTAGAATGGGGTAATTTTTGAGTGGTTTCTATTATGTAAGCCTCGCAAAGTGACTTCAGAGCTGTAGTGGTCCCTAAAAATTGGGGTTTTGTAAATTTCTGAAAAATTTCAAGATTTGCTTCTAAACTTCAAAGCCTTGTAACATCCCCAAAAAATAAAATATCATTCCCAAAATAATTCAAACATGAAGTAGACATATGGGGAATGTAAAGTCATCACAATTTTTGGGGGTATTACTATGTATTACAGAAGTAGAGAAACTGAAACTTTGCTAATTTTTAAAACTTTTTGGTAAATTAGGTATTTTTTTATGCAAAAAAAATAATTTTTTTTACTTCATTTTACCAGTGTCATGAAGTACAATATGTGATGAAAAAACAATCTCAGAATTGCCTGGATAAGTCAAAGCATTTTAAAGTTATCAGCACTTAAAGTGACACTGGTCAGATTTTCAAACAATGGCCAAGTCCTTAAGGTGAAATAGGGCTGAGTCCTTAAGGGGTTAAAGCATAAAAGTGTGACAACTAAGCATTGAATGAAAGGATGTGGTGCGCATTAATTACTGAATCATTTATTAAATTTTATTCCTAGTCACCTATGCATAGCAGGTGTTTATTTACGTCTAAAATTGTATAATGTGAACCCAAGAATGTAACAGAAAAATTATTAAAATTTATTAAGCTGTCAACTCGGTGGAGGAGGGGTATTTTACACCCAAAAATTGTTGAATTTCACCAAAAAATGTAACTAACAAATTATTATTATTATGATTTCGGTCTACTAGGTATAGGAGTGGTACATCACACCCAAAAATTTGTGAATTTCACCAGAATATATAACTGACAATTTTTTTTTGTTTAACCTGTATACTAGGTATAGCATTGGTTCTATACACCCTAAAATTTGTTTATTTTGCCAGAAAATGTAACTGACAATTTTTTTTATTTTTTTTTACAGGTCCACTAGGTATAGCAGTGGTACTATACACACCAGAATTTGTTATTTTCACCAGAAAAAGTAAATGACAAAGTACGGAAATGATATAAAATAAATCACGTACAAAAAAAATATTTATGATTGGGAGTTCCATATGGAGTACGAGTTTGAGGACGAGATAGCCAACACAGGTTTTTGGTTTTAATTTAATTTTGGAAAATTAAGGTACACTCCAAAAGAGATGAAATATCCAAAATACAAACATGAGCAATTGCGCTGCAGTATAACAATGGCTGCTTAGTGCCGGTATACATGTCTATTCTGCAAAAGGAACAGACAAGTCCTGAGGGGTCCATGCCTGGTTCATTTTAATGAACGTGAGCTTGTCCACATTGGCTCAGGACAGGCGGCTGCACTTGTCTGTGATGACGCCCCCTGCCGTGCTAAACACACGTTCAGATAATACACTGGCAGCAGGGCAGACCAGCACCTCCAAGGCATAAAGGGCAAGCTCAGGCCATGTGCCCAATTTGAAGACCCAGAAGTTGAAGGGGGCAGACTCGTCATTCAGCACGTGTAGGCGTGTGCACACATACTGCTCCACCATGTTGGTGAAATGCTGACTCCTGCTAAGACGTTCCATATTAGCTGGTTGTTGTGGCGTGCAGACAAAGATTTTCCACATTTCGGCCATGCTAACCCTGCCGTCTGAGGTGCTGGCGGTGACCCAGATGCGTTGGCGACCTCTTCCTCGTCCTCTGCATTCGCCTTGTGCTTCTACTGTGCCCCCGCTGTCAGGTGGGAATGCCACCAGCAGCGCGTCTGCCAGCGTGCGCTTGTACTCGCGCATCTTACGATCACGCTCCAGTGACGGAATTAAGGACGGTACGTTGTCCTTGTAACGGGGATCCAGCAGCGTGGCCACCCAGTAATCATCACAAGTTAGAATGTTGTCAACTCGGTCGTCGTTGCGGAGACATTGCAGCATGTAATCGCTCATGTGTGCCAGGCTGCCCAGAGGCAACGAAAAGCTGTCCTCTGTGGGAGGTGTATCGTCTGTGTCCTCTGTATCCCCCCATCCATGCAGCAGTGATGGCCATGAGCTGGTCTGGGTGCCACCCTGCTGTGAACATGGTTCCTCCTCCTCCATCTCCTCCTCCTCATCCTCCACCTCCTCATCCTCCAGAACTGTGCCCTGGCTCGACAATTGTGTACCTTATGTTTGTGGGTGCAGGAACCCACCCTCGGAGCCACTTGGGAATGACTGGCTGGAAACCCTACGAAATGAACCCTCTTCCTCCTCCTCCTCCTCCTTTGCCACATCCTCTTCCATCATCGCCAGGAGCGTTTTTTCAAGGAGGCATAGAAGTGGGATAGTAACGCTGAGAACTGCGTTATTCGCACTGGCCATGTTGGTGGAGTACTCGAAACAGCGCAACAAGGAACACAGGTCTCGCATGGAGGCCCAGTCATTGGTGGTGAAGTGGTGCTGTTCCGCTGAGCGACTTACCCGTGCGTGCTGCAGCTGAAACTCCACTATCGCCTGCTGCTGCTCGCACAGTCTGGCCAGCATGTGCAAGGTGGAGTTACACCTTGTGGGCACGTCACATATGAGGCGGTGAGCGGGAAGGCCGAAGTTACGCTGCAGCACTGACAGGCGAGCAGCAGCAGGGTAAGAACGCTGAAAGCACGCACAGACGGCCCGCACTTTATGCAGCAGCTCTGAAATATCGGGGAAATTTTTAAGGAATCTCTGCACCACCAAATTCAGCACATGCTCTAGGTAAGGGATGTGCGTCAAACCGGCTAGTCCCAGAGCTGCTACGAGATTTCGCCCATTATCGCACACTACCAGGCTGGGCTTGAGGCTGACTGGCACAAACCATTTATTGTCTGTTGTTCAAGGCCCGTCCACAGCTCCTGCGTAGTGTGGGGTTTGTCCCCCAAACATATAAGTTTTAAAACTGCCTGCTGTCGTTTACCCTTGGCTGTGCTGAAGTTGGTAATGATGGTGTTACGCTGACCGGATGAGGAGCTGGTAGAGGAGGAGGAAGCAGAGTAGGAGGAGAAACAGGAGGCAAACTGAAGCGCCCTGCAATCCTCAGTGGTGGAAGGACATGCACCAAACTACTATCCGCCTCAGGCCCAGCCGCCACTGCAATTACCCAGTGTGCTGTTATGGAGATATAACGGCCCTGACCGTGCTTACTGGTCCATGTATCCATAGTTAGGTGCACCTTGCCACAGATGGTGTTGCACAGTGCACACCTGATTTTGTCCCCTACTTGGTTGTGAAAGGAAGGGATGGCTCGCCTTGAAAAGTAGTGGCGGCTGGGCACAACGTACTGTGGAACAGCCATCGCCATAAGGCCTTTAAAACTATCCGTCTCCACCAGACGGAATGACAGCATTTCAAAGGCCAGTAATTTAGAAATGCTGGCATTCAGGGCTAGGGATCGTGGGTGGGTAGAGGGGGTACTTCCTCTTCCTCTCCAGCGTTTGGGATATGGAGAGCTGAACGCTTCCATGGGACATTGTGGAGATGCTTGGTGACCAAGGTGTTGGTGTTGCTGGTAGATCCTCTGTTTGCGGGGTGGCAGGTGGTGTATCTGTCACTCCAGAGGTGAATAAAGAGGCTGCGACTGCAGCAGAAGAGGAAGCAGAGACCTTTCTTGGTTTTTGAGGTGTCTACTCCACTGCTGCTCGTGCTTTGCACTTAAATGCCTGGTCATGCAGGTTGTGCTTAGGTTGAGAACGTTTATGCCTCGCTTCAGGCTCTGATTGCACTGTGTGCAAACCACTCGTGTCTTGTCGTCAGCACATTGTCTGAAGAACTGCCACGCCAGGGAACTCCTTGGAGCTGGCTTTGGTGTGCTCGGTCCCTTGCTGCGGTGGGCAGTAGGAGGCGAACTGTCTAGAGGACGGCCGCTCCGCTTTTGCACCCTGCTCCCTCTTCTGCTGTTCTGGTGGCTCTGTACGACCACCGCCTCTTCCTCCGAACTACATAGGTCACTCGCATGACCTTGATTCAATGTGGGGTCGAGGACCTCATCATCCTCCGCATCATCTTCCACCCAGTCTTTTCCCCTGCCTTCCTTGTCGGTCTGCACACTTTCTAAAGCCCCAGCAGTTGGCACCCTTGTTTTGTCATCATCCGAGACGTGCTGCGATGGTCCTCCCATGTACTCATCTTGAAATATAAGTGGTTGGGCATCGGTGCACTCAATCTCTTCCACTTCTGGGCAGGGCTAGGTGAATGGCCTGGGAAACCCTGCTAACAGAGTCATCAAAAAGCAGAAGAGACTGCTGCATGACTTGGGGCTCAGACTGCTTGGCTGATTTGCAAGGGGGTGAGGTGATGGACATCGGCTGCAGGTGCCAACTGTGGTCTTTCAGCAGGAGACTGGGTGGGAGACAATGTGAAGGAACTGGTTCCACTGTCAGCAACCCAATCTACTATCGCCTGTACTTGTTCAGGCCTCACCATTCGTAGAGCAGCATTAGGCCCGACCAAATACCACTGCAGGTTCTGTCGCCTACTCGCACCTGAGGAAGGGGTTTCACTTGTGCGTGTAGCTGGCACAGATCGACCACGTCCTCTCCCTGCAACAGGAGCTCCGCCAGGAGCACCACGACCTGGGCCACGTCCCTTATTTGACACTCTCCTCATAATGTTCAAATTTAGGATCTTACCCCAAAGTTGTAGAATAGAACGACAGTATGTAAAGGGTGTATCTCACACGGCCTGAACCAGACTAGGCCTCAATAAAAGATTTTTTTTGCCCAAACTGGCTGTATTTCAAATGCCTGAATCAAACCCCTGTATGTAGAGGGTGTATCTTACACGGCCTGGACCAGTGTAGGCCTGAAGTAAATATATCTTTGCACATAATGGCTGTATTTCAAATGGCTGTATTTCAAATAGCTGTATTTCAAATGCCTGATTCAAACCCCTGTATATAGAGGGGGTATCTCACACGGTCTGAACCAGTGTAGGCCTGAAGTAAATATATCTTTGCACAAAATGGCTGTATTTCAAATGTCTGATTCAAACCCCTGTATATAGAGGGTGAACTCTCTGCCTGAGGAGGTGGTGATGGTGAGTACAATGAAGGAATTCAAGAGGGGCCGGGATATATTTCTGGAGTGTAATAATATTACAGGCTATAGCTACTAGAGAGTGGTCGTTGATCCAGGGAGATATTCTGATTGCCTGATTGGAGTCGGGAAGGAATTTTTTATTCTCCTAAAGTGAGGAAAATTGGCTTCTACCTCACAGGTTTTTTTTGCCTTCCTCTGGATCAAATTGCAGGATGACAGGCCGAACTGGATGGACAAATGTCTTTTTTCGGCCTTATGTACTATGCTACTATGCTACTATGTTACTATGTTACTATGTACGTAGAGGGGGTATCTCACACAATCTGAACCAGTGTAGGCCTGAATTAAATATTGGTGCACCAAATGGCAGTATTTAAAATCTCAGAATGTAACCCAAATGTATTAAAGGTGTATCTCACAATGACATCTGCATCAAAGGCTGCCAAGTAAAATTTTTGTGCCCAAACGAGTGTTTGTTAAACAACTGAATTTGACAGCAGTATATAAGCCTGTAATTTCACACGTGCTGCTGCTGCAAGGCCTGAAAATAGTGTTTTTTGGCAAAAAAAATAGTTTTTCAAACCCCAGAAAATAGGTGTTTTTCTAGCTTAAATTGCACACTAACTAATACAGATGTTGTAGATTGCCCAAAAAGTGTTTTTTTGGTAACAGAATAGGAAAGCTGTATATATTAAACTTGAATTTAACACTTGCAGATCTGGAAAATACTGTTTTTTTGGGGGGAAAAAGTGTGTTTTTTCAAACCACATAAAATGATGGGTGTATTTCTACCTTAAATTGCACACTGACTAATCCAGATGTTGTAGTTTGCCCAAAAAAAATCGTGAGTTTCAATGTCCCAAAAGCTCAGATGCAGTGATGGTGCACTGAGCTTGCATAAAATGGCCGCCGCCGCCGCCACCAACCTAACTAACAGAATTATAATAGTTTTTTTTTTTTTGGTCAATGAGCTCAGGCAGGGTAAAACGATAGTGCCCTGCACCCACACAACTATTTGTCTGTAAATCGCTGAGTTAGATTCTCTCCTATGCTCTCCCTGAAATCACAAGTCCAGCAGCATCCTCTCCCTACACTTGTAACAGCAGAGTGGCGTGCAGCGCTACGTGACCCAAGCTTATATAGAGCCTGAGTCACATGCTGCACTGGCCAATCACAGCCGTGCCATTAGTAGGCATGGCTGTGATGGCCTCTTGGGCTAAGTAGTATGACGCTTGTTGATTGGCTGCTGTGCAGCCTTTCAAAAAGTGCCAAGAAAGCGGTGAACACCGAACCCGAACCAGAACTTTTACGGAAATGTTCGGGTTCGGGGTCCAAAAATGCTAAAGTTCGGTACAAACCCGAACTTTACATGCTGTGGAATATATCAGTGCAGCAGCAACCCTACAGTATAAAACATGATGGTTAGAGATGAGCGAAGTTTATAAAAATTTGATTTGCTGAATTTAACAAAGAAATTTGCTTCATGATGAATTACTTTGTCACGATGCGCATTTCTTTGTAAGTAATGGGCTCAATGATGGGAAACAGCATAATTGAACCCCTCAGATGCCGTGTTTATGCTGATTGTGGCATGTGAAATGAAAAATTAGGGCTTTGAAGGGTTAATCAGTTTAAAAAATATTAATAATACTCACCTAATCCATTTTAGCATGAAGAGGCTATATGGCCACTTTAATTAAAGACACTGTGCAAAATCTTGGCGGCGGCCTCTACACACTTAAATGGATGATGTGAGCATTTCAGTGAAAATTGATTTGTTCCCATGAAATTCAAATCAAAATCCACTTTGGATAATTTGATTCACTCAACACTAATGATGGTAGACAGGAAGGCAGTAGCAGTGGCATGATAGAGGCAGCAGCAGCTACAGATGCAGCCAAGCTAAACTTGATGGTTATGGCAAGAAATGATAGCTAATTTTTCAATCGATTTTAATGGCTTTTGGCATGAGATAACCAAGATAACACTGTGCCATGTGTTAATAGAGTAAAGTTTGCTTTGGCTACATCTGTTTGTGGTACAGAACATGATGATACGGAGGCAGACAAAAGCAGTGGCATGATGGGAACATTCATAGATGGATGCCTTATTAAATTTGACAAAAGTCATGTTTTGTACAATGTCACAGGACAACTTTGTCCGTTTCGGTGTCAGAATGCCACCTTCCAAGCTGAAAACTCTCTCTCTAAGATCACACGGGAGGCTGGGCAAGACAGAACAGTTTGTCAAAATTCCATGGGGTCAGGGAACATACAGGGCCGGACTGGGGATAAAAACCAGCCCTGGAAAAAGTTGCATACCAGCCCCACAGCATTGTGTCCTTATTTACTTGTTTATAAAAGGCGAAAGCATTAATTTTAAAACACGTGTGTAAACACGAATATGAATTTTGCCCCACAATAGCTCTTTTGTAGAACCCCCATTGTTTATATTATCACAGTAGACCAGTTTTTCCCAAACAGGATGCGATAACGATATGCGATGCAATATTTTAAGGGAATTGTGCTAGAGGTCTATTTGCAGTGTTATGGGGGATCTGTGAATGGCACTGTTATGGGGGATCTGTGGATAGCACTGTTATGGAGGGGATCTGTTGATGGCACTGTTATGGAGGGGATCTGTGGATGACACTGTTATGGAGGGGATCTGTGGATGGCACTGTTATGGAGGATCTGTGGATGGCACTGTTATGGAGGATCTGTGGATGGCACTGTTATGAAGCATCTGTGGATGGCACTGTTATGAAGGATCTGTGGATGGCACTGTTATGGGGGATCTGTAGATGGCACTGTTATGAGGGCTCTGTGGATGGCACTGTTATGAAGGATCTGTGGATGGCACTGTTATGGAGATCTGTGGATGGCACTGTTATGGGGGATCTGTGGTTGGCACTGTTATGAAGGATCTGTGGATGGCACTGTTATGAAGGATCTGTGGTTGGCACTGTTATGGGGATCTGTGGTTTGCACTGTTATGGGGATCTGTGGGTGGCACTGTTATGGGGGATCTGTGGATGACACTGTTATGGAGATCTGTGGATGGCACTGTTATGGGGGATCTGTGGTTGGCACTGTTATGGGGGATCTGTGAATGACACTGTTATGGAGATCTGTGGATGGCACTGTTATGAAGGATCTGTGGATGGCACTGTTATGGGGGATCTGTGGATGGCACTGTTATGGGGGATCTGTGGATGGCACTGTTATACAGGATCTGTGGATGGCACTGTTATACAGGATCTGTGGTTGGCACTGTTATGGGGATCTGTGGATGGCACTGTTATGGAGGATCTGTGGATGGCACTGTTATGGGGGATCTGTGGATGACACTGTTATGGAAATCTGTGGATGGCACTGTTATGGGGGACCTATGGATGATGCACTGTTATAGGGGATGTGTGCTATGACACATAGGGCCATGAGGGGGGCCTGCATAAGATGCTATATGTGTGAAAGACACACATATAGCATATTATGCTGGCCCCTCTCATGGCCCTATGTGTCACAGCATTACTTTATTAATGTCCCCTCATGTGTCCTAAACCACGCACATAACTGTCTTTGAATGGAAAGTCTTTTTTTTACTGCTGAAACAATCGCTCTCCCCTTCTGAAACTCCTATTGATATTAAATATCACCAGCCTCTCTGTACTCAGCCTCCTACCTGATACAGGCCGGATGACAGCCGGATGACAGCTCTGCACAAGCAGCAGCTAGCAGGCTAAAGGACCTTCCGTGATGTCATGATCATGTGATCAGTCACATGTATGGGAGGAGTCAGGCTCCGGGCAATGTCCATGCTGGAGCCTGCTGTTGGGGGCGGGGCCGGGGGAGGGCTGCTCTCTCTGTCAGTCACTCTGTGTAATATACTGCACCAGCCAAGGAGCCTCCTCACTGTCGGCATGGCCGGCCGTGCAGCAGTCAAGGCTACCGGCCTAACGGGAATTTTCCCGGTATCCTGGTAGGCCAGTCCGGCCCTGGGAACATACTGTAGTAGATAGAAAGGACAGAGTCCAGGTGGGAATAAACCTGGATATTCAGATGGTAAGGCTCTGTTTGCATGATTTGTATCAGCCTGGTGTGGCACATGGAAAAAATTCTCTATCATGTTGATGATACTGAACTGGCTTCTACTGCAGCTTCTGCTGCTTAGATGACTCAGCGAAGGTGGAGCGTGGCCTCCTGGGTGACAGGTGTCTGCCTGCTGAAAACTGCGGCAAGCTACATGCACAGTATATCGTGGTAGTAAAGCAATTTGGGCTCCCTTTCAGGAACAGGAAAACATTCCCCCATTTTAATTTGCTAGCAAGAGTGTCAAAGCATGGCTATCAAATATCATGCAATGTTTGGTTATCATAGCCAGTGTGGGTATAATTATCATTATCATTATCAGCCTTGTCCACCTGCACAAGAGACTTTTCCTCCTCCTGCTCCTAGACCTCCAGTGGTATCTCCTCATTCTCCACTTCCTCCTCCATAGCACTTTCTCCCTGTGGGTCCCCAACAGCTACAGGGAGGCCAGCAAGATGCATAAGCTGTTCTTCTTCTGCCATCAGTGTGAGAGTCTGCTCTAATATAAATATCAGGGGGGTGACATTGTTGATGCCGCAGTTGCCCCTACTGACAAAACTGGTGGCCTTTTCAAAATACACGACATGCATCTCTGATGAGTTGCCACTGCCTGACCTCAAAACAAGACATGCTCCCTGCTGAGGTGGTGTGGTGCATGACAAAATAATATTACTCTGCTCATACAGATGCTCTAGCATTTGCATGGTGAAATTCCAGTGAGTTGGATAATATTGTGCAAGTGTTGCAATTGCAGATTGTCCCTGCAATTCCATGAGGGAATTTCTTGCCACGTAAGAATGGCTGAAAGCGAGGACAGTCTCCAGGACATGGCTATCACCCTCTGCAAACCTCTGTACTTTTTCAAAAAGTGTTGCACAGCAAAATTTATCATTTGCACCACACAGATGTTCCTGCCATTGCAATTGACCATAATGCCCAGATGGAGTTGGCGGGGGAAAACCCGCAAGATGTTTGCTGTTTGATGCACTTTAAAATGTGATTGGCTATGTGGCTACTCTCGCCCAGGTTGATCAGCTATAACACAGCATGGCAATGCTTGGAGTGAGCCATCATATCCACAATCTCGTCGTCTTTATCCTGCTCGGCACATTGCGGTGTTGGGCCGAATACCATGTGTGCTCGAGCACGATGCTAGAGTCTCCTCCCCGCACATTTGTTGGCTGCTACACAGCCAATAAACGTGCAGGTAAATATTACCACTCACTGTAATGCTGTAGCCATGTTGGTTACTGGCATTACAGTGATTGGCTGCCCGGAACGTGGCATCGGGTGCTATAAAGCACCCGACGACACGTGGTTCGGCTCAGTCTTAGTCAGGGAGAGCTATGTTGTAGAAGGGACATAGTGTAAGAAATTGAATTTCATTTTTTTGTTAGGCAGGGTTGGTTTTAGAGACCCTATAGTCCTTTTTAGGACTATTGTTGTCTCTGGCAGCAATATATATGTTTAGCGCAACCTGCGCTAAATTGCGTGCAATTGTTAGAGACCCAAAAGTCCTTTTGAGTCGGGTTCGTACCGAATTTTGGGGTGTCCGAACATTTTCGTAAAAGTCCGGGTTCGGGTTCGGTGTTCGGCGCTTTCTTGGCACTTTTTGAAAGGCTGCAAAGCAGCCAATCAACAAGCATCATACTACTTGCCCCAAGAGGCCATCACAGCCTTGCCTACTATTGGCATGGCTGTGATTGGCCAGTGCAGCATGTGACCCAGCCTCTATATAAGCTTGGGTCACGTAGCGCTGCACGTCACTCTGCTGATTCAAGCATAGGGAGAGGTTGCAGCTGCGACGTTAGGGCGAGATTAGGCAGATTAACTCCTCCAAAAGACTTCATTCTGTGATCGATCTACAGCTGTGGATCATTGAACTGTTTCTATTCAATTGCTCATTGTTTTTAGGCTGCCCAGAGCGTTTTTCAGTCACTTTTTTCTGGGGTGATCGGCGGCCATTTTGTGGCTTGTGGTGCGCCAGCACAAGCTACCACCAAGTGCATTTAACCATCAATAGTGTGGTTATTTTTTGCTATATCCTACATCAGGGTCAAGCTTTCATCAAGTGCATTTAACCATCAATAGTGTGGGTATTTTTTGGCCATATACTACATCAGGTGCAGGCTGAGCCTGAGTCACCCAAGTGCATTTAACCATCAATAGTGTGGTTATTTTTTGGCCATATACTACATCAGGGGCAAGTTGAGCCTGTCACCCAGCGCCTAAAAAATAGGCCTGACATTTATATTCATCCAAATCAGTACTGTTTTAGCTGGTCAAGTTATTTTTAGTGACCGTAAAAGAACAGTTTTTGTTCTGGGTTGAAAAACAATTCCCAAATTTGCAATTCTCAAAATTAGTGGTTTCTGCTGTATCAGACCTACTTTAAATCTATCCCTAAAAGGGTATATTAGATTCAAGGTGCTGATAGGGTCATTCTGAAAAACTTAACACACACGCTACAGTGCAGATACAAGTCTAATTCTGTGATTAAACGTATACCTGTCACACAGCGCCTAAAAAATAGGCCTGACATTTATATTCCTCCAAATCAGTACTGTTTTAGTTGGTCAAGTTATTTTTAGTGACCGTAAAAGCACAGTTTTTGTTCTGGGTTGAAAAACAATTCCCAAATTTGCAATTCTCAAAATTAGTGGTTTTCTGCTGTATCAGACCTACTTTAAATCTATCCCTAAAAGGGTATATTAGATTGAAGGTGCTGATAGGGTCATTCTGTAAAACTTAACACACACGCTACAGTGCAGATACAAGTCTAATTCTGTGATTAAACGTATACCTGTCACACAGCGCCTAAAAAATAGGCCTCACATTTATATTCAGCTAAATCTGTCATTACTGGTGTGCCTGTATTAGTGTAATACGGTACCTAAATAGATAGCCAGACAGTGTTAGGTGCCTGTAAAAAAAGGCCTGAATTTGAATTCAATACATTGGGCCAAATAATTTTTTTATTATTGTGGTGAACGGTAACAATGAGGAAAACATCTAGTAAGGGACGCGGACGCGGACGTGGACATGGTCGTGGTGGTGTTAGTGGACCCTCTGGTGCTGGGAGAGGACGTGGCCGTTCTGCCACAGCCACACGTCCTAGTGTACCAACTACCTCAGGTCCCAGTAGCCGCCAGAATTTACAGGGATATTTGGTGGGGCCCAATGCCGTTCTAAGGATTGTAAGGCCTGAGCAGGTACAGGCATTAGTCAATTGGGTGGCCGACAGTGCATCCAGCACGTTCACATTATCTCCCACCCAGTCTTCTGCAGAAAGCGCACAGATGGCGCATGAAAACCAAGCCCATCAGTCTGTCACATCACCCCCATGCATATCAGGGAAACTGTCTGAGCCTCAAGTTATGCAGCAGTCTCTTATGCTGTTTGAAGACTCTGCTGCCAGGGTTTCCCAAGGGCATCCACCTAGCCCTTCTCCAGGGGTGGAAGAGATAGAATGCACTAACGCACAACCACTTATGTTTCCTGATGATGAGGACATGGGAATAACCACCTCAGCACGTCTCTGATGATGACGAAACACAGGTGCCAACTGCTGCGTCTTTCTGCAGTGTGCAGACTGAACAGGAGGTCAGGGATCAAGACTGGGTGGAAGACGATGCAGGGGACGATGAGGTCCTAGACCCCACATGGAATGAAGGTCGTGCCACTGACTTTCACAGTTCAGAGGAAGAGGCAGTGGTGAGACCGAGCCAACAGCGTAGCAAAAGAGGGAGCAGTGGGCAAAATCAGAACACCCGCCACCAAGAGATTCCGCCTGCCACTGACCGCCGCCATCTGGGACTGAGCACCCCAAAGGCAGCTTCAAGGAGTTCCCTGGCATGGCACTTCTTCAAACAATGTGCTGACGACAAGACCCGAGTGGTTTGCACGCTGTGCCATCAGAGCCTGAAGCGAGGCATTAACGTTCTGAACCTTAGCACAACCTGCATGATCAGGCACCTGCGCGCAAAGCATGAACTGCAGTGGAGTAAACACCTTAAAAACAAGGAAGTCACTCAGGCTCCCCCTGCTACCTCTTCTGCTGCTGCCGCCTTGGCCTCTTCTGCTGCTGCCGCCGCCTTGGCCTCTTCCTCCGCCTCTGGAGGGACGTTGGCACTTGCCGCCCAGCAAACATGGGATGTACCACCAACACCACCACCTGCGTCACCAAGCATCTCAACCATGTCACACGGCAGCGTTCAGCTCTCCATCTCACAAACATTTGAGAGAAAGCGTAAATTCCCACCTAGCCACCCGCTATCCCTGGCCCTGAATGCCAGCATTTCTAAACTACTGGCCTATGAAATGCTGTCATTTAGGCTGGTGGACACACACAGCTTCAAACAGCTCATGTCGCTTGCTGTCCCACAGTATGTTGTTCCCAGCCGGCACTACTTCTCCAAGAGAGCCGTGCCTTCCCTCCACAACCAAGTATCCGATAAAATCAAGTGTGCACTGCGCAACGCCATCTGTTGCAAGGTCCACCTAACCACAGATACGTGGACCAGTAAGCACGGCCAGGGACGCTATATCTCCCTAACTGCACACTGGGTAAATGTAGTGGCGTCTGGGCCCCAGGCGGAGAGCTGTTTGGCGCACGTCCTTCCACTGCCAAGGATCGCAGGTCAACATTCTTTGCCTCCTGTCTCCTCGTCCTCCTACTCAGCTTCCTCCTTCCTTCTTCCACCTGCTCATCCAGTCAGCCACACACCTTCCCCACCAACTTCAGCACAGCCCGGGGTAAACGTCAGCAGGCCGTTCTGAAACTCATATGTTTGGGGGACAGGCCCCACACCGCACAGGAGTTGTGGCGGGGTATAGAACAACAGACCGACGAGTGGTTGCTGCCGGTGAGCCTCAAGCCCGGCCTGGTGGTGTGCGATAATGGGCAAAATCTCGTTGAAGCTCTGGGACTAGCCGGTTTGACGCACATCCCTTGCCTGGCGCATGTGCTGAATTTGGTGGTGCAGAAGTTCATTCGCAACTACCCCGACATGTCAGAGCTGCTGCATAAAGTGCGGGCCGTCTGTTCGCGCTTCCGGCGTTCACACCCTGCCGCTGCTCGCCTGTCTGCGCTACAGCGTGACTTCGGCCTTCCCGCTCACCGCCTCATATGCGACGTGCCCATTAGGTGGAACTCCACCTTGCACATGCTGGACAGACTGTGCGAGCAGCAGCAGGCCATAGTGGAGTTTCAGCTGCAGCACGCACGGGTCAGTCGCACTGCGGATCAGCCCCACTTCACCACCAATGACTGGGCCTCCATGCGAGACCTGTGTGCCCTGTTGCGCTGTTTCGAGTACTCCACCAACATGGCCAGTGGCGATGACGCCGTTATCAGCGTTACAATACCACTTCTATGTCTCCTTGAGAAAACACTTAGGGCGATGATGGAAGAGGAGGTGGCCCAGGAGGTGGAGGAGGAAGAGGGGTCATTTTTAGCACTTTCAGGCCAGTCTCTTCGAAGTGACTCAGAGGGAGGTTTTTTGCAACAGCAGAGGCCAGGTACAAATGTGGCCAGACAGGGCCCACTACTGGAGGACGAGGAGGACGAGGATGAGGAGAAGGTGGAGGAGGATGAGGATGAAGCAGGTTCACAGCGGGCTGGCACCCAACGCAGCTCGGGCCCATCACTGGTGCGTGGCTGGGGAAAAACGCAGGACGATGGCGATACGCCTCCCACAGAGGACAGCTTGTCCTTACCTCTGGGCAGCCTGGCACACATGAGCGACTACATGCTGCAGTGCCTGCGCAACGACAGCAGAGTTGCCCACATTTTAACGTGTGCTGACTACTGGGTTGCCACCCTGCTGGATCCACGGTACAAAGACAATGTGCCCACCTTACTTCATGCACTGGAGCGTGATAGTAAGATGCGCGAGTACAAGCGCACGTTGGTAGACGCACTACTGAGAGCATTCCTAAATGTCACAGGGGAACAAGTGAAAGCCCAAGGCGAAGGCAGAGGAGGAGCAAGAGGTCGCCAACGCAGCTGTGTCACGGCCAGCTCCCCTGAGGGCAGGGTTAGCATGGCAGAGATGTGGAAAAGTTTTGTCACCACGCCACAGCTAACTGCACCACCACCTGATACGGAACGTGTTAGCAGGAGGCAACATTTCAATAAGATGGTGGAACAGTACCTGTGCACACCCCTCCACGTACTGACTGATGGTTCGGCCCCATTCAACTTCTGGGTCTCCAAATTGTCCACGTGGCCAGAGCTAGCCTTTTATGCCTTGGAGGTGCTGGCCTGCCCGGCGGCCAGCGTTTTGTCTGAACGTGTATTCAGCACGGCAGGGGACGTCATTACAGACAAACGCAGCCGCCTGTCTACAGCCAATGTGGACAAGCTGACGTTCATAAAAATGAACCAGGTATGGATCCTACAGGACCTGTCCATCCCTTGTGCAGATTAGACATTAACTACCTCCCCTTAACAATATATTATTGTACTCCAGGGCACTTCCTCATTCAATCTTATTTTTATTTTCATTTTACCATTATATTGCGGGGCAACCCAAAGTTGAATGAACCTCTCCTCTGTCTGGGTGCCGGGGCCTAAATATGTGACAGTGGCCTGTTCCAGTGGTGGGTGACGTGAAGCCTGATTCTCTGCTATGACATGAAGACTGATTCTGTGCTGACATGAAGCAAGATTCTCTGTTACGGGACCTCTCTCCTCTGCCTGGGTGCCTGGGCCTAAATATGTGACAGTGGCCTGTTCCAGTGGTGGGTGACGTGAAGCCTGATTCTCTGCTATAACATGAAGACTGATTCTGTGCTGACATGAAGCCAGATTCTCTGTTACGGGACCTCTCTCCTCTGTCTGGGTGCCGGGGCCTAAATATGTGACAGTGGCCTGTTCCAGTGGTGGGTGACGTGAAGCCTGATTCTCTGCTATAACATGAAGACTGATTCTGTGCTGACATGAAGCCAGATTCTCTGTTACGGGACCTCTCTCCTCTGCCTGGGTGCCGGGGCCTAAATATGTGACAGTGGCCTGTTCCAGTGGTGGGTGACGTGAAGCCTGATTCTCTGCTATGACATGAAGACTAATTCTGTGCTGACATGAAGCCAGATTCTCTGCTATGGCATGAAGAGACTGATTCTCTGCTGACGTGAAGCCAGATTCTCTGCTATGGGACCTCTGTCCAATTGATATTGGTTAATTTTTATTTATTTTATTTTTATTTTAATTCATTTCCCTATCCACATTTGTTTGCAGGGGATTTACCTACATGTTTCTGCCTTTTGCAGCCCTCTAGCTCTTTTCTGGGCTGTTTTACAGCCTTTTTAGTGCCGAAAAGTTCGGGTCCCCATTGACTTCAATGGGGTTCGGGTTCGGGACGAAGTTCGGGTCGGGTTCGGATCCCGAACCCGAACATTTCCGGGAAGTTCGGCCGAACTTCTCGAACCCGAACATCCAGGTGTTCGCTCAACTCTACTTTTGAGGACTATTGTTGTATCTGCCGGCAATATACACTGCTCAAAAAAATAAAGGGAACACAAAAAAAAAACACATCCTAGATCTGAATTAATAAAATATTCTTCTGAAATACTTTGTTCTTTACATAGTTGAATGTGCTGACAACAAAATCACACAAAAAAAAAATAATGGAAATCAAATTTTATAACCCATGGAGGTCTGGATTTGGAGTCACACTCAAAATTAAAGTGGAAAAACACACTACAGGCTGATCCAACTTTGATGTAATGTCCTTAAAACAAGTCAAAATTAGGCTCAGTAGTGTGTGTGGCCTCCACGGGCCTGTAACACCTCCCTACAACGCCTGTGCATGCTCCTGATGAGGTGGCGGTCGGTCTCCTGAGGGATCTCCTCCCAGACCTGGACTAAAGCATCTGCCAACTCCTGGACAGTCTGTGGTGCAACGTGACATTGGTGGATAGAGCGAGACGTGATGACCCAGATGTGCTCAATTGGATTCAGGTCTGGGGAACGGGCGGGCCAGTCCATAGCATCAATGCCTTTGTCTTGCAGGAACTGCTGACACACTCCAGCCACATGAGGTCTAGCATTGTCTTGCATTAGGAGGAACCCAGGGCCAACTGCACCAGCATATGGTCTCACAAGGGGTCTGAGGATCTCATCTCGGTACCTAATGGCAGTCAGGCTACCTCTGGCAAGCACATGAAGGGCTGTGCGGCCCTCCAAAGAAATGCCACCCCACACCATTACTGACCCAATGCCAAACCGGTCATGCTGGAGCATGTTGCAGGCAGCAGAACGTTTTCCACGGCGTCTCCAGACTCTGTCACGTCTGTCACATGTGCTCAGTGTGAACCTGCTTTCATCTGTGAAGAGCACAGGGCGCCAGTGGCGAATTTGCCAATCTTGGTGTTTTCTGGCAAATGCCAAACGTCCTGCACGGTGTTGGGCTGTAAGCACAACCCCCACCTGTGGACGTCGGGCCCTCATATCACCCTCATGGAGTCTGTTTCTGACCGTTTGAGCAGAAACATGCACATTTGTTGCCTGCTGGAGGTCATTTTGCAGGGCTCTGGCAGTGCTCCTCCTTTTCCTCCTTGCACAAAGGCGTAGGTAGCGGTCCTGCTGCTGGGTTGTTGGCCTCCTCCACGTCTCCTGATGTACTGGCCTGTCTCCTGGTAGCGCCTCCATGCTCTGGACACTACGCAGACAGACACAGCAAACCTTCTTGCCACAGCTCGCATTGATGTGCCATCCTGGATAAGCTGCACTACCTGAGCCACTTGTGTGGGTTGTAGACTCCGTCTCATGCTACCACTAGAGTGAAAGCACCGGCAGCATTCAAAAGTGACCAAAACATCAGCCAGGAAGCATAGGAACTGAGAAGTGGTCAGGTCACCACCTGCAGAACCACTCCTTTTTTGGGGGTGTCTTGCTAATTGCCTATAATTTCCACCTGTTGTCTATCCCATTTGCACAACAGCATGTGAAATTGATTGTCACTCAGTGTTGCTTCCTAAGTGGACAGTTTGATTTCACAGAAGTGTGATTGACTTGGAGTTACATTGTGTTGTTTAAGTGTTCCCTTTATTTTTTTGAGCAGTGTATATTTTTAGCGCAACCTGCGCTAAATAGCTTGCAATCGTTTGGCCGCTGCAGACAGCGACATTATCTGTGCTACATCTCCTGTGTAACGTGTGCACAGCCTAAAAATATCTGTGACATCTAGTGTACTTTTTCCGTAGACGGTGTCTGCTGCGGACAGTTACATTACCTGCACTACATCTCCTGTAAAACGTTTGCGCATCCTAAAAATGTCTATGACATCCAGTGTACTTTTTCCGTAGACGCTGCAGACAGCGACATTATCTGCGCTACATCTCCTGTTTAACGTGTGCACATACTAAAAATATCTGTGACATCCAGTGTACTTTCTCCGTAGACGGTGTCCGCTGCGGACAGTTACATTATCTGAGCTATATCTCCTGTATACGTTTGCACATTCAAAAAATATCTGTGACATCCAGTGTACTTTTTCCGTAGACGCTGCAGACAGTGACATTATCTGCGCTACATCTCCTGTTTAACGTGTGCACGTACTAAAAATATCTGTGACATCTGTGACGGAGTTACTTTCTCCGTAGACGGTGTCCACTGCGGACAGTTACATTACCTGCACTACACCTCTTGTATAAAGTTTCCGCATCCCAAATATCAGTGACATTGACAATTTTTTTCTTAGCCGCTGGTGACAGCAGCGACATTACCTTTGCTACATGTCCTGTATAACATTAGCCGCTGATGAAAGCAGCGACATTACCTGCGCTACATCTTCTTTATAATGTTAGCCATTGGTGACAGCAGCAACATTACCTGCGCTACATCTCCTGTATAACGTTAGCCGCTGGTGACAGCAGCTACATTACCTGTGCTACATCTTCTTTATAACGTTAGCTGCTGGTGACAGCAGCAACATTACCTGCGCTACATCTCCTGTATAACGTTAGCCGCTGGCGACAGCAGCGACAGTACCTGTGCTAAATCTCCTGCATAACGTTAGCCACTGGTGACAGCAGTGACATTTCCTGCGCTACATCTTCTTTATAACGTTTGCGCATCCCAAATAGCTATGACTTTCCCTGTAATTTTTTATTAGCCGCTGGTGACAGCGACATTACCTGAGCCAGATCTCCTGTATAACGTTTGCACACCCTAAATATCAGTGACATTCAGTGTAATTTATTTGCGCATACACTTACAAAACCTGCGCTACTGTACGTGTGGCATACTTGCAAGCATATATACCATTTAATATGCAGAAGGCGAGCAGTAAGGGATGGGGAAGTGGCTGTGATGCTGATGGTGCACGCAGAGGCCGTGGCCCAGGGTGCTGTGAAACTATGCCTGCTGCCAGAGCATGTTGTGGAAATTTTATTAGGATGTGTTTCTAATATATTGTGTATTGTCATCATGTCTCTCAGTGTCAGGGTAAACCATTGGAGTGGATATCTTCCTGTGTATGTCCTGTCACAGCTGCTGGGCGCAGAGGTCTCCGTCTGCGAATGGTCCATGTGCTAAGCACTGGGCTGTGGGCCGGGGGAGACTGATGTGTTCAGCAGAGCAGTGTTTTGGTGGCTGATGTATGGACGCCGGCTAGGGCCCCTGCGCAAGACGTGGATTTATTGGCTTGGCGTGGATGCATTTGTTAAGAGAACAATATAATGAAAGGAACGTGCGTTTGTTGTCTCTAGTGCGCCTGATCAGCCGCTGGAGATAATGACGTTGTCCTGTAAATAAACATGCATGAGGATCATTGTAACTTTATCTGGCATTGATCACTGAGCAAGGCTGGATAAAATTAACTCCAGTGGTAATGGGAGGTTATAGTATACATGTGTTTGTTAGCTGGC
Organism: Bufo bufo; assembly: GCF_905171765.1. Taxonomy (NCBI): domain Eukaryota; kingdom Metazoa; phylum Chordata; class Amphibia; order Anura; family Bufonidae; genus Bufo; species Bufo bufo. The sequence continues at coordinate 75,963,169 of NC_053391.1, read as the reverse complement.
TATGTTATTCTAAATGATGGTGTCTTGTCTTCCTATGTCATCACTTCCTGTATGTCATCACTTCCTGCATACTTGTTATTGGCCAGCCCCTTTTACACCTTTTGTGAGTAAATAAAAGAAACAGACTGGGCAGGGGGAAGGGGGTTGCTCAGCAGAATTCAAGATGGTAACACCTGTGTCTGACTCTGACGGTGGTTGAGGGATTTTTACCTTTACTTACACAAAGTTTGATGAGAGCGGATTTCAAATATTAATATTTCTACATCAAGCACAACAAAACACACTCATCCACGATACTTAGCTTCATGTCCCAGTTTGCAGGGCGGTGCAGGACACCACTCTTGAAGCCAGACAAGTGCAATCAGGTGGTCAGGTGGATAAGCACCACCCTGTCTTCCACAAAGTCCAGTCTCAGTAGCCAAGAGTCTGGTCAACTGAATCCTCACCCTGATCCTCCTTCCTCCCACCATGGAGAGTCTTGCCAAACAAGTGATCCCACACTTGCCCCTTGGGGCCTCTCACCCGCTTGAAGAGGGACATGAGAAGATTGTGTGCACTGATGCCCGAACACTTGAGCATCCACTGTTACAAGAAGATGGTGGGGAATGGCAATTAGTGTTTCACGAGGTGGATGATGATGATGAGACACAGTTGCCAATAAGTCAACGACAATTACTGTTTCAAGAGGTTAATGATGAGGATGAGACACAGTTGTCAATAAGTGAGGTTGTTGTTAGGTCAACAAGTCAGGAGGATGACCAGAGTGAGGAAGTGGAAGAGGAGGTGGTGGGCGAAATCACTGACCCAACCTGGGAAGGTGGCAAATGGAGCGAGGACAGCAGTACAGAGGGGGAGGGATCCGCTGCACCGCAACAGGCTGGAAGAGGCAGTGGGGTGGAAAAAGGGAGAAGGCGGGCCACACCAAACAGGCCCAAAACTGTTTCCTGGAGCACCCCCTTGCGGCAATTTCCCTTGCCAAGGGGTAGGTGTTCCGAAGTCTGGTGCATTTTGGAGGAAAGTGCGGACGATAAAAGAATTGTTATATGTAACCTGTGCCGTACCAAAATGAGCAGGAGCGTGAACACTATCAACCTCATCACCACCAGCATGATCCGCCACATAGCATCAAAGCACCCTAATAGGTGGGCCGAACGCATGGGGCCACAATAAGTGTCTGCGGGTCACACCACTGCCTCCTCTTCCCCTGTGTTATGTGCTGGCCAGTCCCCTGTTCAAGATGTAGGCCCGGATGCCTCCCGCCCTGCACCTTGACCTTCGCAAGCACCACCAACTAGCATATCCACTTCTGTGTCCCAGCACAGCGTACAGATGTCCATACCCCTGGCCTTTTAACGAAAGCGCAAATACTCAGCCACCCACCCACAGGCCATAGCACTAAATGCACACCTTTCCAAATGAATCGCCCTGGAAATGTTGCCATTTAGGCTTGTGGACACTGAAGCTTTCTGCAGCCTGATGACGGCTGCTGTCCTTCGTTACTCAGTCCCCAGCCGGCACTATTTTGCCCAGTGTGCCATCCCCGCCTTACACCAGCATGTGTCCTGTAACATTACCTGTGCCCTGACCAACACAGTTATTGGGAAGGTCCACTTAACGACTGACACATGGACAAGTGCTTTTGGCCAGGGTCACTACATTTCCCTGACGGCACACTGGGTAAACGTTGTGGAGGCCGGGAGCGAGTCGTACCGTTGGATTGCACAGGTGCTACCGACAACCAAGGATTGCGGGCCCTACTTATATCAGGATTTTCACCACCACCTACATTAGTGGCTGCAACCCCCCTTCTCCTCCTCCACCTCCTCCTCCTTTTCACCTCTGAATTCTCATCTTGCAGCACCAGTCAGCCATTATTCTGTAGCTGGAAGCAGTGTAGCACTGCAGTGGGGAAGCGGCAACAGGCCGTGCTGAAACTAATTTGCCTAGGTGACAAACACCGTCGCAGACTGTGGCAGGGTATAAGGGACCAGACTGAGCTGTGGTTCACGCCACTCAACCTACAACTAGGCATGGTTGTGTCTGATAATGGCTGTAACTTGGTGGCGGCTTTGGAGCTCGGCAAGCTTACACACATACCATGCCTAGCCCACGTGTTCAATTTAGTGGTTCAGTGGTTTCTCAAAACCTACCCCAATTTGACTGAGTTACTGGTGAAGGTACGCCACGTGTGTGCCCATTTCCGAAAGTCATCTACAGCTGCCGCCAGTCTGGCAACACTGCAGCAGCGCTTGTAATTGCGAGCTCACCGACTGTTGTACGACGTGAGCACGCGCTGGAACTCCACGTTCCACATGTTGGCCAGGCTTTGTGAGCAGCAGAGGGCAGTAGTGGAATATCAGCTGCAACAATGTCATTGCCTTTCCAGTCAGCTTCCGCTCTTCACAAGCGACGAGTGGGCATGGATGTCTGACCTCTGTGAGGTTTTACGCAACTTTGAGGAATCAACACAGATGGTCAGCGGCGATGCCGCTATTATCAGCTTAACCATCCCACTTCTGTGTCTACTGAAACGCTCCCTGCTCACAATGAAGGCGGATGCTTTGCATGTGGAAGAGGTGGAAATGGGGGAAGAAAGTACACAGGGTGATGGCCAGACCACCCTCAGTTCGTCTCCTCAGCGCGAATTGGATGATGATGATGAGGAGGAGGAGCAGGAGACGGTTGCCTCCGCTACAGAGGGTAGTAACCACAGCATGTTTATTCTATCTGTTGAGCATGAATTGGCCGAAGAGGATGAAGAGTATGAGAAGATTGAGAGTCATCCCCCTGATGACGACAGCAAAGTCTTGTCTGTTGGGACTCTGGTACGCATGGCTGACTTTATTTTATGCTGCCTTTCCTGTGACCATTGCATTATATCTATTTTGGCCAACACCAATTACTGTTTGTTCACCCTTTTCGACCCTCGCTACAAAGAGGAACTTCTCATCTTTCATTCCTGTGGTGGAGAGGACTAACAAAATGGTGCAATACCAGAAGGTCCTTGTGGAAAAATTGCTCCAAAAATTTCCAGCTGACAACGCTGGCAGCAAGGTACGTAATTCCTTGGACAAATAATGAGGGGAGACGAGGGGAACACACAGCAGTTCCAACAGAGGCAAGGCAACACTCTCCAAGGCCTGGGACAGTCTTATTACACCCCGCCAGCACCCTTGCCTAGTGTCACAAGGAGAGAAACGTTTTGGAAGATGGTGAAGGAATACATAGCAGACAGTATCTGCGTCCTTTAATGATCCCTCTGTGGCTTACAACTATTTGGTGTCCAAGCTGTACACGTGGCACGAACTGGCGCTCTACGCCTTGGAGGTGCTGGCCTGCCCTGCCGCCAGCGTTTAGTCAGAGTGGGTATTTATTGCTGCTGGGGGCAAAATAACTGACAAGCGCATACGCCTGTCAACTGAAAATGCTGACCGGTTGACTCTTATCAAAATAAACAAGGCCTGGATTGCCCCTGACTTCTCTACTCCACAAGAGGAAAGCGGCTGAACAAAAAGGCACTTTAAGTGTGGAATTTATGGTGTATTGAATACACCGTATTCCCATGCACCCCTTCCACCACAAAAAAGGGTATATGGTTCAACCTTCCTTTTCTCGTCCTCCACCTCTTCCATCATATCAACATGCTTATTAGGCTGCCCTCGCTCCTAATGTTTTAGAGGGTCAGCTCAGCAGCAGGCCCTCAACCATAATTTTTTTAATGGCCAGCTCAGCAGCAGGCCTCGCTAATTATTTTTTCCCTGGTCAGATCAGCAGCAGGCACTAGCCCCTATGTTTTAGAGAGGCAGCTCAGCAGCAGACCCTCAACCATAATTTTTTTAATGGTCAGCTCAGCAGCAGGCCTTCGCCATCATTTTTCTATGGTCAGATCAGCAGCAGGCCCTCGCCCCTAATGTTTTCGAGAGTCAGCTCACCAGCAGACCCTCAACCATAATTTTTCGATGGTGAGCTCAGCAGCAGGCCCTCAACCATAATATTTTCGATGGTCAGCTCAGCAGCAGGCCCTCAACCTTAATTTTTTTGATGGTCAGATCAGCAGCAGGCACTGGCCCCTTATGTTTTAGAGAGTCAGCTCAGCAGCAGACCCTCACCCCTAATGTTTTAGATGGTCAGCTCAGCAGCAGGCCCTTGCCCATAATCTTTTAGATGGTCAGCTCGGCAGCAGGCCCTCGCCACTAATGTTTTAGATGGTAGGATCAGCAGCAGGCCCTCGCCCCTAATGTTTTAGAGGGTCACCAGCAGACCCTTGCTCATTTTTTTTTAGGGTCACCAGCAGGCCATCAATCATAATTTTTCAAGGGTGTATGATGTCCTCCTTTATGTGTAATAAAGGGTGTATTGGAGTGCCGGTTACTTGTAATTTTTGGCAGCCCTTTGACTTAGTGCATAGGCTTTATGAGTGTAGGAGTCCCACTACCTGAACAATTGTACCACAATGTGAGTGAGGCCCTCCTTTATGTGATATACAGGTTGTATCGGAGTACCTCTTCCTTGTAATTTCTGGCAGCACTTGCACTTTATATACTTTTCCTCTAAAATCGATTTTATCTTCGGTTTGGTGCGTATTATTGTCAGTCTGTAAAAGCAGCATACTACTCTGACAACATCGTTCCCAGCAGCGACCTGGGAGTCCAAGATGCATCCAGACATCCTCCCTATGCTGTTCTGGACCATTTCAGTGGTGTTTCCATCAATTTCTGACCTTTTCCTATGAACCAGACACCCTCCCCTCTTCAGAGCAGGGGGTGCCTGGTTTAATGCTCGGGTTCTCCCATTGACTTCCATTGTGCTCGGGTGCTCGGTAGAGCACCCGAGCATCCCCAGGTGTTCTACTCAAGCACCCGAGCACTTTGGTGCTCGATCAACACTATTCATGACTTATCGTGTTAAAAACAGCTATTTCCTGCAGACTGCAGAGAGCCTTTATAGTGATATAGAACATTGTGCATTGCAGAAACATGCATAGGGAGTCTGCTGTGCTAGTGAAACAATATTGTGAGTCAGTATGACATGCAGATGACAGGCCTTTTTTAGGCCTTATATTTATAAGGCTGTAGAGGATTTCTGCCATTCATGCCATGAGTGTCAAATCAACACCTCTAGGCCACATTTTAGTAACCGCCTAATACCGCTGCCTATTATTGAGGTTCCTTTTGAGCGCATTGCTATGGATTTAATTGGCCGACTTCCTGCCAGAGGTCATCGGCATATTTTGGTTGTCCTAGACTATGCCACCTGCTATCCCGAAGCAATACCTCTCAGGAACACATCATCTAAGGTCATAGCAAAAGAACTGTTCCAAATGTTCACCCGTACAGGTATCCCAGCAGAAATTCTGACAGACTAGGGAACACCTTTTATGTCCAACGGTACTAAGGTTGGCTGTTAAAAATTACGCATTTACGTACCTCAGTATATCATTCCAGACTGATGGTCTGGTGGAAAGGTTCAATAGAACACTTAAAGGGATGCTTAGCAAGGTGGTTGATATAGATGGAAAGGACTGTGATTGCATGTTGTCCTATCTCATGTTTTCCATACGGGAGGTGCCACATGTATCAACAGGGTTTTCCCCATTTGAGCTCCTATATGGTAGACATCCTCAAGGACTTTTGGACATAGCCAAAGAGACCAGGGAACAAGAGCATACCCCCCACAAAAGTGTTATTGAATTTATCACTCAAATGTGGGACAGAATTACGGCCGTTATGCCAATTGTTTGAGAGTATATGCAGCAGGCCTAGGAGGCACAAGCCCGGATTTACAATAGGCCTGCCAAGGTCAGGACTTTTTTAGCAAGGTGACCGCATGTTAGTACTAATACCCATGGTAGAAAGTACGTTTCTGGCCAAATGGAAAGGTCCCTATGAGATTCGTGAAAATGTAAATTAAGTGAATTGCAGGTTTTATCAACCGGGGAAAAGAAAACACCATCAAATATATCACATAAATCTAATTCAACTCTGGAAGGATTGGGAGGTTCTCAGAGCAATAAATCAGACAAGGCAGGGTTCTAGTAATGATATACCAGAGGTTTATATCGCAGAAACCCTGTCAGCAGTTCAAACTCAAGAGGCTAGGGAGTTTATACAAAGAAATAGAAAGACATTTTCAGAATTACAAGGCCGAACCCTTGTCATAAAGCATGACATTTTGACTGAGCCTGGACAAAAAGTAAGACAGAAGCCATATTGGGTACCAAAGGCTCAGAGGCAGGCCCTCTCAGAGGAAGTGAAAAAAATGTTGTCTCTAGGTGTGAGAGAAATCACAAAGTGGCTGGTCAAGCCCCATAGTCCTCATTCCCAAACCTGATGGTAGTCTAAGATTTTGTAATAACTTCCGGAAGTTAAATGAAATATCAGAATTTGAAGCCTACCCTGTGCCAAGGGTCGAGTTGATTGAGAGGCAAGGGCCTGCCAGGTATATAACAACTCTTGACCTCACTAAAGGTTATTGACAGGTTCCCTTTACTGAAGAGGCCAAGGAAAAAAGCATTTTCTACACACGATGGCCATTTCCAGTATGTTGTCCTCCCATTTAGCTTATATAGTGCCCCAGCCACTTTCCGGAGGCTGATGGACCTTATTTTACAATCTCACCAATGGTATGCAGCTGCCTATATAGATGATGTGAATGTTTTCAGTTAAGACTGGGAGTCCCGTCTGTCAAAAGTCCAAGCAGTTCTGGACTCAATTTCAGAAGCTGGTTTAACCGAGAATCAAAAATTAATGTACCATAGGCCTAGAAGAAGCTCGTTAACTTGGCTACAATATTGGGCAAGGCTTAATCAAGCCTCAAATTGACAAAATTTACGCTATTAAAAACTGGCCTCGACCGGTATCCAAAAAGCAGATCAAAGCCTTCTTAGGGAGAGCTGGATATTATAGACAGTTTGTACCAAATTTTGCCACATTAGCAGCTCCTCTCACTGATCTTACCAAAGGGTCCAAATCCACCATGGTAAAATGGAGAGAGCAAGCGTTTCAAAGTTTGAAAGAGGACTTGTGTAACAGGCCAGTGTTGATGGCTCCCAACTTCAGAAAATAATTTTTGGTTCAAGCAGATGCCTCCAATGTTGGGTTAGGAGTTGTCCTTTCTCAGGTGGTTAATGGTGAGGAACATCCCATCATGTACCTTAGCAGAATGTTAACCTCCGCAGAAAAGAATTATGCAATAATTGAAAGGGAATGTTTAGCCCTTAAGTGGGCCATTGAGTCCCTTAGGTACTATCTGCTGGGGAGTAGAGATGGCCTTGCGGTACGCCCGGCGGTCGTTTCGCAGTGAACTTTGCTCGTTCACAGTTCGCCGAATAGGCGAACATATAGCAATGTCCGCCGGCTCCATATTCTTTTACATTGTGAAGAACTTTGACCCATGACACATTCATCAGGTGGTACAGGACAGCCGATTGAGACGTTTCAGCACATGGACATACCTCCTACCTTATAAATAAAGCCGATCTGGCCGCTATTTTATATTCAGTCTTTTGCCAGAGTAGGGAGAGGCTGCAGTGTGGAGCAGGAACAGACTGTTAGGGACACCCAACGCTAGCTAATAGGGCCACAAAAGTCCTTTTAAGGAAGCATTGAAGCAGGTGTGTTATATACCAATAATATACTTTCTATATAGTGCATTTGGGTAGTGCAGCATTTGTTTGCAGTTTTGCAGCGTTACCTCAGCTACACAGAGTGACAAACGCTATTGGAACAAATAATTTCAACTGGTGTGATATGCCAGTTGACCCCCGAAAAAAGCGATTGAAGCAGGTGTGTTATATACCAATAATATGCTTTCTATATAGTGCACTTAGGTAGTGCAGCATTTGTTTGCGGTTTTGCTGCATTACCGCAGCTACACAGAGTGCCAAACGCTATTGGAACAAATAATTTCTGCTAGTGTAATATACCAGTTGCCCCCCAAAAAAACTGATTGAAGCAGGGGTGTGATATACCAATAATATACTTTCTATATAGTGCATTTAGGTAGTGCAGCATTTGATTGCGGTTTTGCTGCGCTACCTCAGCTACACAGAGTGACAAACGCTATTGGAACAAATAATTTCAACTGGTGTGATATACCAGTTGCCCCCCCCAAAAAGTGATTGAAGCAGGGGTGTTATATACAAATAATATATTTTCTATATAGTGCATTTAGGTAGTGTAGCATTTGTTTGCGGTTTTGCTGTGTTTCTGCAGCTACACAGAGTGCCAAACGCTATAGGAACAAAGAATTTCTACTGGTGTGATTAACCAGTTGCCCCCCCAAAAAAAGTGATTGAAGCAGGGGTGTTATATACCAATAATATACTTTCATTTGGGTAGTGCAGCATTTGATTGCGGTTTTGCTGCATTACCTCAGCTACACAGAGTGACAAACGCTATTGGAACAAATCATTTCTACTGGTGTGATATATCAGTTGCCCCCCAAAAAAACTGATTGAGGCAGGGGTGTGATATACCTTCTTACACAAATACTGCTCTTCTATAGGGACTTTTGTAACAGGGTAATTTTGAGAATGACAGGAAAAGTAAGAGGCAGGCCATTCCGCAGGGGTGGTAGGGGTCAGGCAGGTGCACCAGGCCGGAGCCTAAGTGGGAAGTTGCAGAAGGTGCGTGCGATTACATCAAAGGACGCACCACACTTGGTTGAGTGGCTCACTCAGCCTTCCGCTTCTGCACCCTCTTCACTCTCTGCTGTGTGCACCCCCAAAGACACCACCACCACCATATCGCCTACGCTTGAGTCAGAGGAATTATTTTCCCATCCATTACAAGACCTTACCGATGCACAGCCATTCTTGGCATCGGATCAGGAAGAGGAAGTATCAACGGTCGCCACCCAGCAGTCTGACAACAGTACCCAGATCAGGCCAAGGAGGGTGGTCACCGCTGTTGCTGACTACTCTGACATTTCTAATGTCAGTGGTGGTGAAGGGGACGATGATGATGTGTCTATGGACGTCATGTGGGTTCCCACAAGCAGACTGCTATTGTATCTGGAACAAGCCATCCACCATGCACGGTCACATCTGGCGCTCCCAGGACGCCGATACATGGCTCCAAAGTGTGGGCTTTTTTTAACGTGTCCGCTGCTGACAATAGTGTTACCATCTGCAGCCTGTGCTGTCAACTCATATGTCACGGTAAGCCCAACACTCACCTAGGGACGACCGCCTTAAGAAGGCACCTGGCCTCCCATCATTGAGCCCAGTGGGAGCAACACCGTCAGAACACACAAAGTCACACTAACGACGCTCCACGTCCTGCCTATTCTCCTCTCTCCTCCCATTTGTCCTCCACTCCACCTACCACCATGACATTGTCGCGTTCATCTGGCAAAAGGCAGGCTTCCGTGGCCCAAATGTTTAAGCGAAAAAAGATGATGACGCCGGAAAACCCTCTTGCCCAACGGCTGACCGCTGCTTGTCGGAACTGCTAGCCTGCCAACTACTGCCATATAAACTTGTGGACTCGGAGGCCTTTAGAAAATTTGTGGCCATTGGCACACCGCAATGGAAGGTCCCCGAAAGGAAATATTTCTTCCAGAAGGGCATCCCGGAGCAATTAGGCCACTTTCAGCGGCATGTGAATGTATCTCTGGCACACAGTGTTGGTGTCAAGATACATCTGACCAAAGACACGTGGTCTAGCAAACACGGGCAAGGAAGGTACATAACTTTTACTGCCCACTGGGTGAACCTTCTGACGGCCGTCAAGCATGCAACCCGTGACACCTGTGTGGATTTGGTGTTACCGCCACGGATTGCGCGCAGGCCTGCCTCTACTTCTCCTCCTCCTACTCCATCCTCCGTCTTCTCCTCGGCTGACTCCTCCTTTTCCACTGCTACCGCCTTTTTCACTGAGCCCCCCAAAACCTACTTGACGTGCCAGGTGAGACGTTGCCATGCTGTGCTGTGGCTGTTGTGCCTGGAAGCCAAGAGCCACACCCGTCCTGCACTCCTTTCAGCTCTGCAGTCACAGGCTGATCAGTGGCTAACCCGCTCAATTTGACAGTTGGTAAAGTGGTGTGCGACAACGGTACCAATCTGCTATGAGCGCTGAAACAGGGCAAAATGACACACGTGCCGTGCATGGCACACGCTCTGAACTTAGTCGTGCAGCGATTCATTGCCAAATACCCCGAGGTCCAGGACATCGTGCGGCAGGCCAGGAAAATATCTGCCCATTTTAGAAGATCTTACACGGCCATGGCTTGCCTTGCTGACGTTCAGCGGCGACACCACCTGCCCATCGGACGTCTGATTTCTGACTGCCCAACGCGATGGAACTCCACCTTTTATATGCTTGATAGGCTGCTCCAGCAGAAATGTTCAGTTAACGACTACCTGTACAAAGTCTGTGGCAGAACAGGTTCTGGGGAGCTTGTTTTTTTCTCACCACGCCAGTGGCTGCTCATGCATCACGCATGCAGAGTTCTGCAGTCATTTGATGAGATCACCAGAGAGACTAGTCAGTTGCAGTAAGGGCGACCTCAGTGACATCGTACCTTACGCCTACTTTCCGGAGTGTGCATTGCGTCGTGTCATTGATTAAGCAGGAAGATGAAGAAGTCGCAATGCTGAATGAATTCCCAGGGCGGACTACTCTGAGACAAGTCAACAGGAGTCTGAAGAGAAGTCAGAGGAGGATGGTACCGGGGCGGAGGAGGAGCAAGAAGAGCATGCTTTAAACTTTTATGATATCCCTGGTGTTGTCAGTGGCTGGTGGAAGTAGACCAAGGACGACATTATCCTGGACAATGAGCAGGAGACAGGCCACTCCACCGCTTCCATTTTAGTGCAAATGGGGGCCTTCATGCTCCAGTGTTTGAAGAGGGACCCCCATATAAAAAGCATAAAGGGCAAGGACCAAAACTGGGTGGCAACGTACTTAGACCCGCGGTACAAACACAAAATGGCGGACATGTTACCAGCATCACAGAGGGCTAGAGGGCTGTCAGAATGCAGCACTTCTAGACCTTGCTTTGAGAAATGCTTCATTCTGCTTTTGCAGGCTCTGGCAGAGGAATTTCCACTCACAGAGAAACAGTTGCGGGTACCAAACCAACAGCTCATGCAAGAAGAGGGCGGTTTGAAGATGTGTTGGTCACTTCGGATATGAGATCATTCTTGCAGCCAACCCATTGACAGCCGTACTCCGGATCCAGCCTCAGGGAATGCCTAGACCGACAGGTGTCCGACTACATCGGGTTAACGGCCGATGTGGACGCTCTGATAACTACTTGGTGTGCAAGCTTGACCTGTGGCCAGAGATGGCACAATTTGCCATTGAACTGTTGGCTTGCCCCTCGTCCAGTGTCCTGTCCGAAAGAACGTTGAGCGCAGCAGGGTGGATCGTGACCGATAAGCGCACTCGCCTAGCTCACGACAGTGTGGACTACCTCACATTTCTAAAAATGAATGAGGCATGGATCTCAGAGGAATTCAACACATGTGACGAGTCGACCACGTTTAATTGAATTTCCTCATGACAGCCCACAAATATCCGCCACCACCCATATCAAATAATGTTCCCTGTCTTAGGTAAATACAGCGGCATAAAAGGCCTTTTCTGTCCGTTGAATGCCTAATGTTTTGGGCCTCGGAGGAATTCAACACATGTGATGACCACGTGTTTCAACTATTATCATTAGTTTTTTTTTTCAAGAGGGAGGATTTCGTTAGCCATGTTTTTAATCCAATTTTATATTTTTAGTTCTTTTAAACATATGTATTTGACCTGTATTTGTACTGGCCTGCAGTAAAACTGATATCCATTGACCATGCAATATACCTCCGGCCACATAATCATTTGATCTTTTCTTTTTTTAATTTCAATCATTTTTATTGAAATTTTTTCAACAGAATCATATCACAAATACCATCTGTTTCATTGTAAGTGATCAATAATTTACATAGATAGTTACAGATGGCGGTACAATGAGTGTAGCATAATTTATACAAACACACAAAAAGATACCAAAGTAACAGAAAGTGAGATATTGCCTTAACAAAATAGTACACTTAGAAGGTGTTCAGATAGTTCTACAATGATAGGTCATATGATTGACTTGAGGTCTGGGGCATGGACAATAGCCACGACCCCCACTGGTGGGTAAACTTATCTATTCTATTATCTTTGTATGCCATCACTTTTTCATAAGTACAATTATTAGGAACTCTGACCAATATTTCGGCCTTAGAGGGGGTATTGGCAGTTTTCCAGTATTTGGTGATTGCTAATTTAGTTACCAGTAGCAGATGAGCAACTGGAGTTCTATACCTAGTTGGAATGGCTTGGATACCTCTGAAAAAGAGAGCCATATGTACTGTTTTGTTAAAAGTGATTCCACAGAATCTGGAAGCTACCTCAAATATGTCTGACCATATTTGCATGATCAGAGGGCATGTCCAGAGGATATGCAGTAAGGTGCCAGAGTTTCCACACCCACGCCAACAGAGATGTGATGTACTGGGATAGATTTTGCTCAGACTATCAGGGGTATAGTACCATCTCAGGCATGTCTTAATAGCAGCTTCGTATAGAGATGTGCTGCGGAATGTTATGGAAATGAACTTAAATGTTGCCAGCCAATCTGCCACCGGTGTGCTCTCCTGTAGTTCTCTATCCCATGCCAGGAGTGGTGTAGTTTTGGAGAAAGTGGATTTCGAGCCTAAGGCTTGGTATAGTGGTCTGATGCCCACTTTACGATCAGATCGCACTGAAAGGGACCATAATTGAAAGATTTCTTTATGTGCGATCACGTGGTGAGGTGATTTAGATTGCAAAGGAGGATAAATCCATGCCAGGTATGTGTAATTCAACCAACTGTAATGGAGATACTTCTAGCAAAGAGAAGGGTTGATGGATGCATCTCTGGTGGAACAGACGCCAGTAATAAACTGAGGTCTTTAGCACAGTTGGTAAGGGTAGTACTTTAATCTGGGAGACACAAGGTGTTTATAAGGAGAATTTTGAGATGTCCATTAAGAGCCAATGCAGACTCAATCTGTACCCAGGGAGTATGAACGTCTGACGTCCACCATTTCTTCAGCACCTGAGTCTGAGTGGCCAGAAAGTAATCCCGAAGATCTGGAAGACCAAGTCCTATCTTTTGTAAGAGTACCCGTGGCGATCCGGGGCTTACTCCCTGACCACACAAAGTTGTTGATTAGGCCCTGTGCTTTCTTGAAAAATAAATTGGGGACTATAATGGGGACCATTCTAAAAATAAATAAAAACTTTGGCAAAATTAACATTTGGAAGGTCGCCATGCGGCCTACCCAGGAGATTTCATATTTGCTATATGAGGCAATGTCTTGTTTAATAACATCTAATAGAGGGAGATAATTGAGACGGAATAGACTGGAAAAAGTCAGTGGTATATAGACTCCTAGGTATTTTATACTATCCTGTCTCTAATCAAAAGGAAAATCACGCTTTAGGGAATCTAGTAGGCTGTCTGGTATATTCAGAGGGAGAATTTGAGATTTGGACTCATTGACCTTGTAATATGACAAGCGACCGTATTCTTTGATGAGGGAGAGTGCTGCTGGAAGGGCAATATGAGGCGACGAAAGTGTCAGAAGCACATCATCTGCATACATAGATATGCAATGTTGAATTTCCCCAATTTGGATGCCAGAAATATCTGAGCTAAGTCTAATGGCCTGGGCCAGGGGTTCCATTGCTAGAATAAAGATCAAGGGTGAGAGAGGGCACCCTTGTCGAGTGCCATTTGTTAAGGGGAATGACGATTGACAGAGCTCCGTTGATGAACACTCTAGCTGAAGGATTAGAGTAGAGGGCTCGTATTGACTCTATAAAAGCCTCTCCCAAACCCATTGTCTTCAACACAGATAAGGCAAACGACCAGTTCAGTCAGTCGAACGCCTTCTCTGCATCCAGGGTCACCAACAATGTTCCTATCCCCTTGCGGTTGACAACATCTACAATGTTCAAGGCCCGACGGGAGTGATCTATAATTTGCCTCCCCTTGACAAATCCCGTTTGGTCAGCAGATATTAGGAGTGGTAGGATATTTGATAATCTAGTTGCTAGGATTTTGGGGTAAATTTTTAGATCCGTGTTAAATAGGGAAATGGGTCTAAAATTTTGGGGTCTATCTGGGAGTTTACCGGGTTTTGGTAGAGCCACTATCGTCGTTGATAACATCTCATCTGGGAAAGATCCAACATGTGAATGCCTTGTTAAATACTGGTAGTAAGTGAGGTAAAAGCTGGTCTTGGAATGTTTTGTAGTATATATTAGACAGACCATCAGGGCCAGGGGATTTGTGGAGATGGAGTGAGGATATGGCTTCAGCTATTTCTAGAGAACTGATAGGGTGAGATAATGCATTCCTCTGCTGAGCATTCAGGGCGGGGAGATTTAGTTTCTCTAAGTAGGAGTTGATTTCAAGGGGCGATATTGGTAGTATCTCGGGAGAGTCCTTAAGGTTGTATAATGCCGAATAATATTCAACAAACTGGTCTGCCATAGCTTTTGGGTCATAGATCTTATTTCCGTTGACAGGACGTGTCAAGTGAGGAACTCTGGCTTTGGCTGCTCTCATTTTTAGGCGACGGGCCAGTAGTTTCCCCGCTTTGTTGTCTTGCGAGTAGTAGTGGGCTTTGGTGACTCTTAAGTTCTTTTCATATGTGAAAAGAAGACATTCCCTAAGTTGTGTCCTTAGGTCATGTATTTGGGCTGCTCTTTCTGGAGAAAAGGATAACTTATTTAGAGATTCCAGGGAGGTGAGTTGGGATGCAATTTCAGTTCCCTCTGTTTTTTTGATTGGTGGCCCAGCTTGATAAATATGCCACGAATGTATGCCTTGTGGGCATTCCATAGGCAATAAGGATTGGAGACCGAACCTACATTCAGCTCAAAATAATCATTCAGTGCACTGTCGTTTTCTGCTTTATACCCTGGGATAGAGATAATGTAGGGGCTACAGCGCCAGAGGGTGTCCCTTATATTATATGTTTCCTGTATAGACAGGGATATGGTGGCATGGTCAGACCACTTTATTGTCTCCACAGTGGAATGCGTGGCTAGCTGGAGAAGTGATCGGCTAACTAAAAATAAATCTATACGGGAGTAGTAATTATGAACATGCGAAAAGAAAGAGTAATCTCACTCAGAAGCATGATGTATTCTCCAGATGTCGTACAGCTCTTCACGCCTTAGAAGGGGGCTCAAGGTGGGGTAGGAACTCCTATTCCTAGCTGTGGAATCCATCTCAGCATCTGGCACTAAATTGAAGTCTCCACATATTATGAGGTGGCCTTGTTGCAGTTTCGCCGTTTTAGCTAGTACTTTATTAAGGAAATGTAGTTGGTGCTTATTAGGAGCATAGACAGTCACTATAGTATATGCTAGATTATTTATAGTGCATGTTAAGATAATAAATCTACCATTTTTGTCCAGGAATGTATTACTGGGTGAAAAGGCAATATAATTCCTAAAGGCCAAAATAACTCCTCTCTATTTTTTTGCGATAGTGAGACTGTACGACATGTGGGAACAAGGAATGTCTCATCCTTTGAGCATCCTTGCTTACTATGTGGGTCTCCTGTACACAGATAATATCAGCTTTAAGATCAAGCGCTTCTGACCACATAAAAGATCTCTTCTGAGGACTATTTAGCCCCTTAGCATTTAAAGAGATTATTTTAAGAACCATGGGAAATGGTCAAAAGGCTAATGTTACCAGCTAGGATCTCTATGACGCTAAAATGGGATCTGGCCGTGACTTCCTCCCCACCCCACCATGCATAACTATCTGATACATTACTGTAAAGGCAAATGTAAAACAAATAAAAGAAAAAACAAACCATAATTCAAACCGTAGTGAAATAGTCACCCGCAGAGGTGTGTAATCCGGTTTTAGGACTTTAGGGGGAGTAAGTCCTGTTTGATGCCAAGCACTAAAAGTGCACTCCAATGCACAAACTAAAGAAGATAACGTCAATGCTTGGTACCCCTCTTGGCACTAACTGTGTGCCATTCGGAATTCAGGTGGCGTGAGGGCGATAGGTGGAGTTCCTCAGTTGATGGTACAGGTAAGTTCCATGAGCCCAGCAGGTGACGACATTCCTCCACCATTGCAATGCTGTGCTGCTTGCCGTTATGGGTGAGCAGGAGCTTCACGGGGAATCCCCACTTGTACTGTGCTCTCTAAGAGTAGTTGTAACTGGAGCCAGCAGACGCCTCTGTCGTAGCGTATAACTTCACAGACTGAAATGGCGTGGGCATCTCTGACAGCTGACGGGCTGCCATCAGTACAGCTTCTTTGGTTTGGAAAAAATGAATCCGAGCTAGAGTGTCTCTAGGAGTGGTCTCCGGCAAGTGTCGGTGTCTAGGGATCCGGTGAGCCCTGTCAATGATCAAGTCATGGGCCGCACAGGAGGGCAACAGCTTGTTCATAAGGGATTTTAGGTAGTCCGCAAGATCTGAGGGACCAACATCTTCAGATATGCCCCGAAATCTGATATTGTTTCGCCTAGAGCGATCCTCTAGGTCGTTCATTTTGGCTTTCATGCGGTCAATTTCTGCTTGCATAACTTCTTGATTGTCAATCAGTTGATTGTGCGATGTCGAAAACTCTCCCATTTTAGTTTCAACATGTGAGACTCTAGATTCTAGGCCCGCAATAGAAGATTGTAGCGGGGTTATTAGGGAGGAGAAGTCAGTATGGAAGGCTGCGCTGAAAGCGATCAGCATCTCTTTCAAGAGGAGATAGGATGGGCGTCTAGGCCCTCAGAGCTCACCTCCGCATCTGCAGCTGACTGAAGTCTAAGCCTCTGCTTCTCCGGGCTCCTCGTGTCTGAACAGGATGGCGTCTGTACTCTCGCAACGCCGGAGGAGGGAGATGAACTTGCGGAGCTGCCTGTTGCTGAAGTCCGGTTGTCAGACCTAGGTAAGCCCAAACTGCTCTTCACCGGCTGTGATGGTTCGCACTGCCGTGCTGGAGAGGATCTGGAGTCCGTCTCGGTTGTGTGAGGCAAAGATGGCGGTGCCGCTGGACTCTGCTGTGCAGCGTCGGCGTATTTATCAAAGTAAAAGTCCAACTTGCCCTGTTTGGCATGCACTCTCTTGCCCCGAGGCATCTTATAGAGGTTGTAGGCACTTTGGGGTGGATGGAAATAGATGGTATAGAGGGAATACCGTGCTTTTTCAGTCGCTTTGTGCAGGAGCTGCAAGTTCAAGCGACCATCTCACTCGGCTGCCAAACCACGCCCCCCCCATTTGATCTTTTCTGTCCGGTGAATG
The DNA here is from genome assembly GCF_905171765.1 of Bufo bufo. Taxonomy (NCBI): domain Eukaryota; kingdom Metazoa; phylum Chordata; class Amphibia; order Anura; family Bufonidae; genus Bufo; species Bufo bufo. The sequence continues at coordinate 75,945,875 of NC_053391.1, read as the reverse complement.
CCTAATGTTTGGGGCCTGTAGTCCAGTGGCCTACAGTAAAATTTTTATTCATTGACCGCATAATGTACCTCCTCGAGCCACATAATCAGAATTTCTTTTATGTCAGTTGAATGTCAAATTTTTAAGGCCCCTACTCCAGTGGCCTAAAATAAAATAAAAATTGGCTCCAACAGGGCACATTTTAGAGAATTTCCCTTTAAGATGCATAAAAATGTCCCCTGATTAAGATACATATATATTTTTTTATTTTTGTCATTGATCCCCCTCTAGTATGTCACTGTCCATGTTGTGTACACTTCTACTAAGTATTTGATGACTGCAAATATGAGCTGAAGGTTTTTCAGGTTTGCCTGCCATTAAAGTGAATGGAGCCCGCCACGAACTTGCGGTTTGTGAACATTTGATGGCGTTCGCGTGATCGCATTCGCGAATCGTCCTGGCCAATGTTCATCCACAACTACTGGGGAGACAATTTAGGCTGATCACTGATCATTCACCATTAAAATGAATGGCAGAAAATAAAGGGAAGAATGCGAGAGTGACTCAGTGTTTTTTGCCATTGCAAGACTTTTTTTGAGCATCGCGCAGGTTCGGAGCAAGGCAATGTGGACGCGTTGTCACGGGTCCACTGTCTAGGGGCACATGGTGCTCTTCCCCACAGGTCTGAGCATAGAGGGAGGGTATGGCAGTTATGGGGGACAAAACTGACCAAATAACTCAAGTGTGAACTCAGCCTTACAGATCAATGTTAGCATCAGGTATGAAGAAGCGTGCAGTGGACCAATATTCTACTATAGAGCAAAGAAGCTGTAAGGTGGCAGCAGATAAAGTATACATATACATGATGAGGGGCACCGTTCCTAGCTCTGGAACAATTTCCTCTGAAGCCCCTCGATTAATTCAGCTGGGCGGAGGCCTACTTATAGACCCAGGCTGCATTATATGGCAGAGAGCCAAACAAGGTAGTTGCTCTGTGTGAGCAGAAGGTACAGGTTTCTGTTACTCTGTTTTATTTGGGACAGTCAGGTCAATTTATGCTCTGACAAGCAGGAGTTAAATAGAAAAGTCCACAAAGCGCACTCCTTTTACACCGTTGTCACTTAATTCCACATAGATCTCTACAGAACTTGTTCTGTAACACGTACAGATGCAGCAAGGGCTGTAAAATTGAGTATTTTTCCCAAAAGGGTGTTTTTCAAAACCCAGAACATTATAGCTGTATTTCTAGCTTAAATTGCACTCTGACTAATGCTGCAAAGGCACCAGATGTAGGATATTGCAAAAATTTGGTGTTTTTTTTAAACCCAGATTATTATTGCAGTATTTCAAGCTTGGATTTCAATGTCACAAAAGCACATATGCAGTGCTGGTGCACTGAGATTGCATAAAATGGCCGCCGCCGCCCACCTAACTAACAGGCGGATACAAGTTATTTTTCTCTGTCACTGGGCTCAGGGCAGGGTAAAAAGATTGTGCACTGCACTCACACAATTAAATCTATGTAGATCGCTGAGTTCAATTGCAGTTCTGATTAAAGTTTATTTCCTATTCTCTCCATCACAGCAGCAGCATCCTATCCCTACACTAAGCACAGCAGAGTGACATACACCGCTACGTGACTTCAGCTCATATATAGTCTGGGTCACATACTGCACTGGCCAATCACAGCCATGCCATTAGTAGAAATGACTGTGATGGCTTCTAAGGGCACAGAGTTAAACACTTATTGATTTTCTGCTCTACAGCCTTTCAAAAAGCACCAAGAAATCACCGAACACCGAACCCAAACTTTTTTCTGAAATGTTCGGGTTCGGGTCTGGGGTCCAAAAATCCTAAAGTTCGGTACGAACCCAAACTTTACAGTTCAGGTTCGCTCAACCCTAACCACAATACAAGTGCCCTCGTATAGCACATAGTAGAACACTGCATCAAGATGAATCAGGCGTGTATCAGCCAGGATTTCCACACACCAATGCTCGATGCATTAGGACTAGATCATCCATGGTGCCACACCAATAATTTGACAAAGGAAATCGGTTTCTTCTGGCTACCTGCCTCAGCTACTATTCTGATGCTGTTACCCGCCTAATGCCACAGATTTGATGCCAAGTGCTTTTTTTTTTTCACCCACCATCTTCAGCGGGTACTGGTATTGCCACCCACCTCCACAATATGTCACCTTGCCACTCTGTGGCTTCCTGATGCTGCCACCACCTCCAGACTCTGTCATTGTGCCGCTCTGTGGTCTTCTCCTGATGCTGCTGAAGCCGACACCTCCAGACTCGGTCATTGTGCCACTCTGTAGCCTACTCCTGATGCTGCTGCTGCCGCCACCTCCAGACTCTGTCATTATGCCACTCTGTGGCTTACTGATGCTGCCGCCACCTCCAGACCCTGTCATTGTGCCGCTCTGTGGTCTCCTCATGCTGCTGCCACCTCCAGACTTGGTCATTGTGCCACTCGGTGGCCTCCTCATACTGCTTCCACCTCCAGACCCTGTCATTGGGCCACTCTGTGGTCTCCTCATGCTGCTTTCACCTCACCACTATGTCATAGGTCCTACCCTTCCCACCCTTCCCACTTCATTACTGGTCCACTATTTTGGCTTTCAGCCGGGCTGACATCATCATTTATTTGACACTTCTGATCTGTCAGAAGGAAGGAAAAATGAGACACACAATGATAGATTATTGAGCAAATGCTGTCCGAGTGAAGGCATATGCTCCACAGACAGGATGAGTTTTTTCTGTGTAATTGTTCTGACGGTTCAAAGAATGGGAAAAATTAATCAGTGATGTCAACACAAACTTACTGCTGACACCCTCTCCAATCTATCGGGGGGGCTCTACTTGTATAAGCGTTTAATAGACCAGGTTCTATAGACATCTATGTGGAATCAGCTGACGACGGTGTAAAAGTAGTGCGCTTCTTCTTGATGCTAAAATATACCTGTACGGCTGAGTTGATACTTGAGTTATTTGGTCAGTTTTGGCCCCATGAGCGACGCCTGTCATCTGCCTGTCATACGAACTCACAGTATTATTTCACTACCAAAGCAGACTCCCTATGCGTGTTATTGCAAGGCACAGTGTTCTACACCACTATAAAGGCTCTCAGCAGCCAGGAGACATTTTTTTTACGAGATTCGCCTCAAATAAATTTGAATCGTGACCCCCTAACAGCCAAGCAGTGCAGCCTTCCACAGTAGAGGTTGCGTCTGTAAAATTTTAAGATCATAAGCAGTTTGTGCAGCCATGTTACCCAAGAATCCAAGTCCAAAGAGACCATATTATAATCCGTCATTGCTTCTGAGGGACATTACAAATGTGTTCTTTCTTAAATTCCTGTTGATCAGCATTTCCAAAGACAAATGGTGCAAGATGGTCAGCTGTTGGGAAATGTTTATGCTATATGTGTCTGTATATGGCCATCCAGTGGTTGTGACATGATTTTTAGCCTGACAATGATTTTGCTACCATGTCGCGATAATGTATTGAATTGGTATTGTGAAAGTTGGAGTCTTTGACAAAATGTACAAAAAGGTATAGGTGTATAAATGTGTAACTCTTGTATGGAAACCAGTTGAACCTGGCAGGAAAAGTGTTGATGCATTTGCATGACATTGGGGGCATGCAAGGTACAGTATGTGACCACAGACTTGTATGGTTTAAATATGGTACAATCCTTGTAAGCTGTTCGGAAATGCCAGTTTCAAATGGATAATTCATGTCAAACGAATATGGGTGTTATATATTTTCTGTAGAAAATGCTGAGAATTCATGTGAGGAAAATATCCTTCATGGCTAGTAATCACTCATTGCATTGTTGCGATCTACAAGTTCCAGTTAATATGTAACATAAAGTGTCAATGTGTGATCTCACATTTCTACACAGTTTAACACTGTCATGTGATCTTTTTCTGACTGCTTATGTGCTCCTTAGAAAATGGTTATATATCTATTTGCAAACTACTGACATAAAGAATTTTATCTTTGTGCTTGTGTTTGAGCTGTTGCTGATGGGCCATCAATCAGTACTATTTATCAGCCTTCAACAGCATTAGACTGAAAATGCAAACCTTATGGAGAAATATTTCCTATTTTTTTCCTTCTGCAAAAATGATTATTATTTTTATCCAGGCCAAAATGTGTTGGAGTTCAAATGAGGCACAAGCCCAATGCAAAGTGTTTATTGCATAGGTAGACTATTTACAGTTTAGAGCAGCAAAGACTTAACAGGATTTTAGCATTCACAGCAGCATGAAGCATTCTAGCTAGGCATTGACAAAGCTCATCTGTTCCTGTTTTTTTTATTTTTATTTAGCTAGGTTTTATGTAAGTGAAAAAGTGACAGACAACTTACCTATTTGGCTTTCTTACATTGCAAAATATGATCCCTTACTAAAGATAGGTGAATCATTTCATAAGAATTGATTTGCTTTATCAAGCAGAGTTCTGCACCTGCAACGGGATATCCCCAAAGCTGAGGATACTCCCCCTGCCATTTGATTAACAGGTCCGGACATCTCCACCAGCCCTTACAATCGTGTGCCTATGTTGCCTCTCCGAGTTGTGCTGCAAGAGCTGAAGCTCTGCTTCTGCTTCTAGAGCAACAATTTGTCACAATAGGTAGGTAAGCGGGAAAATAACCAAACACGGGAAAATAAACAGAACAAACGACTAGGCCCAAAAGCTAGGGAGAAAAGGGTCACCTCCTAGCGATCCCTAAAAGCTTTCCCTAAACTGCTGTGCCCATCTGCATACCCTTAGGGTGGATATGCACATGCCCTTGTGCCTAAACCTAAAAACCCTGGGCAAACCCTAAGCAGCAGAGAAAAGGGAAGAGGCAACCTGCTTCCTCAAACCAGGAGGAAGCAAGCGTCTCTCTAGAGGCCTAGATAAAACACACAAAGGGAAATGAAGGAGAGGACTTATCTTGAGCAGAGCTGGAGCAGACGATCCACCACAAATCAAGAGCTCCCAGGAAAGAACTATTACACGCACAGACCACTGGGGGAAGGAGGGATAAATAGCCTCACTAACAATGAAACCCAGTACACCTGAGGGAAGGTGGATTCAGCTCAAACCCAAATCAAAACAAACAAAGAAGTCAGACATGTGCAGCCAGTCTGACAGATCTCCGCACATTCACAGGGCAAGGCGTGACACAACTGCTCACTTGCCATTACCTCAAATCATGGGTGTTACTGTAGCCATAGCAGCCATAGCACTTGCTATGGGCCCCGGAGGTTGGGGAGGCCCATTTAGGTGCAAGAACGTTGTACCTTTTTATGGGGAATAACAATATGGTGGCTTTTTGATACAATATAGCAAGAACCATTAAGGTCAATGTGATAAATTGAGGCCTACCTTCTAGTCTCTAAAATTTGTGTATGATTTTATATGTATGTCGTTTGATTCTGTATATTGTGAGGCCAACATTCTGTAATATTGTCTGTGCGTTGCCGCTTAGTCTGAACCTGTGTGTTGAATACAAATCCCCAATGGAGGAAATCAAGTTTCCACCTGACTGCTAAAAACTGGCCCTTTCGAAGTGTTAACGAGATGTTTCCTGGATTCTATACTCAAGCTCCATGGAAATGCATAACATAGAAACATAGAAACATAGAATGTGTCGGCAGATAAGAACCATTTGGCCCATCTAGTCTGCCCAATATACTGAATACTATGAATAGCCCCTGGCCCTATCTTATATAAAGGATGGCCTTATGCCTATCCCATGCATGCTTAAACTCCTTCACTGTATTTGCAGCTACCTCTTCTGCAGGAAAGCTATTCCATGCATCCACTACTCTCTCAGTAAAGTAATACTTCCTGATATTACTTTTAAACCTTTGCCCCTCTAATTTAAAACTATGTCCTCTTGTAGCAGTTTTTCTTCTTTTAAATATTCTCTCCCCTCTGCAATCATTTAGAGAGGGTGTGGTAGTGCTTGGAGGCGATCTGAATACAGCATTAAATCCTTCTTTGGATTCATCATCCCAAAAATCAGCGCTATCTACCAAAGCACTTAGACATCTTAGGAATAAACTACATCATGGAGCTGTTCATGACGTATAGAGTCTCCTCAACCCCTCCAGGCAGGACTACACCTTCTTCTCCCACCCCCACAACTCATACCAAAGGCTCGATTACATATTTGTGTCAAAAGAACATCTACATTTGTGCACCCATGCCTATATAGGTAATATACTTCTATCTGATCATGCCCCAGTGTTTATTACTATACAAGCCCCTTCACTAGAACCTAAAGCATTTAGATGGCGTCTTAACGAACAGTTGATCTCATCAGAAGAGAATAAAATGTATATCCAAAAGCTTATGGAGGAATTATTTTCCCTTAATTCCCTTCCGGGTACATCTCCCCACATATTATGGGACACCCACAAGGCCTACATGAGAGGCCAATTCATTAGTATGGGTTCAAGAATTAAAAAAGAAAGGAAGAAAAAAGTAGAAGATCTCCTAGCCCAGATCCATAGATAAGAGACTATACACAAAAGTTATTTATTGGACTCCCACTTGAAGGAGCTCACAGAATTAAAGAACTCTTTAAAGAACTTGCTTAATACAGTTTCTGCCAAGTATTATCTCCATGCGCAATATAAATACTATGCGCATGGAGATAAAGCTTCCAAGTTCATGATGCAACGTATTAAGCAAAGGAAATCTCATAATTATATACAAAAGATTAGAGTTTCTAACAGGGAAGAGGTGTATACCACTCCAGAAATAGCCAAACAATTTCAAAAGTTCTATTATTCCCTATACAATATAAAAGAAGAAGAAAAAGAAATGGGTACCCCCTCTCTCCACCTCCCAAAAGAATCAGTAACCTCTTTCCTTAACTCCCTTGCCTTACCGGTACTGACGGATTCACAAGTTCAAGTTCTACAAGCCCCCTTTACAATGTCGGAACTTGAGACAGCGATTAAGCAACTCCCTAATGGAAAAAGTCCGGGACCTGATGGCTACCCGGCCTTATATTACCGCACTTTCCATAATATATCAGGGCCATACCTTCTCTCTATATTTAATAGCTCCCTGTCTGGTGTCCCATTATCCACAGATATGACCAGGGCACATATCACACTGATCCCGAAAGAAGGGAAAGATAGTTCCCAATGCTCTAGTTATCGCCCAATTTCCCTGTTAAACCTGGATTTGAAATTATTAGCTACAGATGCTTGCTACCCGCTTGTCATCCTTCCTGCCAGCTCTAATCAAAGAAGACCAAGTCGGCTTTGTCCGTGGTAGGGAGGGCAGAGATAATACAGCCAAGGTGTTAAATGCTGTTTACATTACAAAAAAGCTTAGACAGCCTCTGGTCCTCCTTAGCCTGGATGCAGAAAAAGCTTTCGATAGGGTTAGCTGGGATTATATGAGAGAAGTCCTGAAAACAATTAAGTTCCCTGACCAATATATTAACGCCATCTTTTCCTTATATACCCATGCCTCAGCTTCTATCATTATTAATGACACTTTATCCCCCTCCTTCAATATCAGGAATGGCACCAGACAGGGATGCCCACTTTCACCCCTATTATTTGTTCTCGTAATGGAGACACTGCTCCAGGCTATTAGACTGGAGAAAGAGATAGTGGGTATAAAGATAAATCAACATGAGCATAAAGTAGCTGCTTTCGCAGACGATCTGTTAATAATGAATACCAACCCAGCTAAAGCCCTACCTCAGATATTAGAACAGTTTAGCTCTTACTCAAACTTCAAAATTAATATGAGCAAATCCCATATTATCAGTATAGACCTCCCAACCTCAACTAGGAATTCATTGAAGGCAAATTCCCCCCGTATATTACATATCTAGGAGTCAAGATTGGCCCTGACCCATCCACACTTTTTCGACTGAACTATACTCCTCTCCTTCAGTCTATATCTGACCAACTAGTTGGATTAAGGAATCCGATGTTATCATGGTTTGGTAAGAAGAATATTGTAACCTCATTGGTCTTACCAAGATTGACATACCTGCAACAAGTACTACCGATCCTAGTCCCAAAAACATACTACATTAAACTTAAACAACAAATTAGCTTGTTCATTTGGGCCGGGAAAAGGGCTCGACTAGCTCGTGCTGTTCTTTGTAGACCAAAGGCTAATGGGGGAATAGGATTACCTGATCCAGAAATATACGGGAGAGCATTTATGCTTTCTAGATTAGTGGATTGGATGACACATCCAAACCAGAAGCCTTGGGTCTCCATGGAACAGGGTGACCTTGGTTCGTTTCCTTCAGGTCTCCTAGTGGGAGCAAAAAATTTTCCAACCCAGGATAGACCCCTTAACCCAATTGTTAAATCGACAATTGAGACCTGGAACTGGTTTCAACAATCGCAGCACACTATACCATTACCCTCACCATTGATACAAATAAAAGACATAATAGCCTATGCTCCGTCTAACTTGAAAGATTGTCTACCCCACTCAGTTCGAAACTCTACAATGCATCTCTTCTCACTTTTTGATGATAATGGTGTAGTGTTGAAAAGTGAAAACATTTTAAGTGTATTTGCGGAATGCAAACACTTCCCTTACCTACTGTCCTTCATACGCTCTTTTATATTAAAGAATATCTCTATGAACGATTTATTACGTCCATTGACCTGGTTTGAAAGCATAATAAAGGACCAATCCAAACACACTAAACTAATTTCCAAAATGTATAGGAAATTAAATACTCCAAGGTCAATGACTAAACCAGCATTAATAGGGCTATGTGAAAGAGACCTGGATATTAACTTCTCTCAGGAGGAGATCTCAAAACTTTTATTACTACCTCATAAAACCTCTAGGTGTGTTCGCACCCAGGAAAACGGGTATAAAATATTAACAAGGTGGTATAGGACTCCAGACATCACTTGCCGTTATAACCCAAATAATACAGATACATGCTGGAGATGTAAGAAAGATAGAGGATTATTTTTCCATATATGGTGGGAATGTCCTCCACTTCAAGATTGGTGGAAGGAAATCTTTGCCAAAGCTAATAGGATATGTAGTACGAATATCCCAATCTCTCCTCAATTAGCACTATTAGGTTTACCTTCATCTACATCTAAATTATCACCAACTAAAGTATTCCATACTATGTTAAGTGCTGCACGTCTATTAATACCTAAATTTTGGCTTTCAGAGGAGATACCTTCCTCCTCTCAATGGATAGGGAAGATTGATCAACTATGTAGGTTTGAGGAAATTGCAGCCTGGGAAAATCGTAGAATACAACTATATAGGAAACAATGGAAAGATTGGTTCATATACAGAAAGATGAACACCTCCCTCTACTAACTTACATCTGTCTCACCTCACTAAGTCTGCTTACTATAACTGGACTCTAACATAACCCTTACAGTAATACCAGATGTGGATGAAATTTGTATTGTCTATTGTATTACCCATCCTATGAAACTGATGTAAAACAATGCCTGTCAAACCATCCGTTTTGTTATGTTATGCATATGTCTTCAACTGATACCAATATGTGATTTAACATATTTATTCATATGTAATGACTATTATTTTCAATAAAATTATTTGAAAAATATATATATATATATATTCTCTCCTCTTTTACCTTGTTGATTCCCTTTATGTATTTAAAGGTTTCTATCATATCCCCTCTGTCTCGTCTTTCTTCCAAGCTATACATGTTAAGGTCCTTTAATCTTTCCTGATAAGTTTTGTCCTGCAATCCATGCACTAGTTTAGTAGCTCTTCTCTGAACTCTCTCCAAAGTATCAATATCCTTCTGGAGATATGTTCTCCAGTACTGAGCACAATACTCCAAATGAGGTCTCACTAGTGCCCTGTAGAGCGGCATGAGCACTTCCCTCTTTCTACTGCTAATGCCTCTCCCTATACACCCAAGCATTCTGCTAGCATTTCCTGCTGCTCTATGACATTGTCTGCCTACCTTTAAGTCTTCTGAACTAATGACCCCTAAATCCCTTTCTTCAGATACTGAGGTTAGGACTGTATCACTGATATAACACCTGAGGTATGGAAGCACCCTCCCACCGCACCCCACCTCTGACAGCTGGCATTCCCACATAATGAGCATATCACATTCTGGGACCCCTACACTGATCAAATTTTGTATTAAAATGATTTTATGATGGGGATAAAAAATAGGAATTCTGTACATTTGACATAATTTGGGGATCTGATCGACATTGTGTTGTGTTCCACATTCCCCTATTCCTAGGACCAGAACAGACTCTTAATAAATTTGCTAAGAGCCTTTCTGTTTTAATCCCTTTACTTTTTATAGCTGCTTGTGCAGATCTATGTATGTTATTTCTTTTGTTTATAACCAAAATATTGTACATCGCTGGTTTTGCCTTGTGTCCTGAATGAGCCCATTACCCTCCATTTTAAGTGTATGAGTGCTGTTTGTGTTACCGTGTGTCTGCTCTAAGTGTGGCTAGTGCTACTGTGTGCCACCAAGCCTACAATGTAAACTATATAAAGTATACAATTTGAATATACTATAGCATTTAAATAAAAACAATAATAACATTGTACAATAAAATACATAGTATTCATAACATATAAAATAGTTATACAAATATTATTTAGCCCTTGCAGCAACACGCATAGTAATGCTCCTGCCACCCCCCCTCCCCCCAGCAGCCATGGCAGTGGAACGTGAGCGCAGAGGGCCCACCCAGTAAGACCTGCAAGAGGATGGACGATTTGCACAGATAGGCAGCAGCCAATTGACTATATAGGATATCTCTATAGTAGTTCAGTTTGTCCTCCCTCTCAGCGGGTGTAAAAAAAAAGCCCCCATTTTGGAACGGTAGCGAGGGTCTAACATGGTGGAGAGCCAGTATTCATCCCTCTGCCAAATGGTGACAATTTGGCTGTCACTACGCAAGCAAGTGAGCATGCATTGGGCTATTTGCGCAAGTGACTTGGAGGGACTCCCTGCCTCCATCTCCACTACATACTCCCACGGTGTGTCTCGGTCATTTGCCTCTCCCTTTTGCTTCTCCGGCTGCTCCTGCTCCTCCTCTCCTGTCACCTGTGTAGAAAAAACACCCATTTCGCTACACATTGCTTGTTCTCCAATGTCCTCCTCCTCCACCTCCAGTTTAGCCCCCACAGGGCTCATGTGGCCTTGTGATGTAGGCGCCATGTCTCCAGTCACCTGACCAGCCATATTTACCAGCATCTTTTCCAGGATATGAATCAGTGGAATGACGTTGTTCATCTCGTAGTCCTGGTGACTGACAGATAAAGTGGCCTCCTCAAAGGGCACAAGCAAACGGCAAGTGTCACGCATGAGCTGCCATTGGCTTACATCGAAGTTATACAGCGGAGTACCTCTGTCTGCATGGATCATCAAGAAATCGTTTATTGCCTTTCTTTGTTCGTACAGTCGGTCCAACATATGGAGGTGGAATTCCAATTGGTGAAAACGTTGCATGTCAGCCTATATTGGGGGATTCCGTTCTGCCGCTGTAGCTCAAGGAGGGTGTGCTTGGCGGTGTATGAGTGGCTGAAGTGCATGCAAAGTTTCCTGGCCATTTTTAGGATGTCTTGCAGATGAGTGGAAGACTTCAGGAACCGCTTGTCAACCAGATTCAACACGTGCGCCATGCAGGGCGCATGGCTCAGCCCTTCTTGATGCAGCGCCGACACCATGTTCTTCCTGTTGTCGGTCACCATGGTTAAAATTTTGAGTTGTCGGGGAGAAAGCCAGGATTCTGAGGTTGCTAAGGCAGGCTGGAACATCACATTGGAGCCACGGTTCTCCAAAGCTACTTTATGGCGATGCTGCATATGTTGACACAGGGCTGTGGTGCCAACTTTGGCACCCTGGCCACGTTTCACCTTCTTCCCACATATTTGACAAATGGTCATGATCACCTCCTCCGGCGGCTTAACAAAAAACTGCCCCACCGCCGAGTAGGTGATTTTACCCCCAACACTCCGCACTGACTGACTGCTACCACCACTGCCTCCCTGAACCCATGCACCACTACTTGCCGGGCCTGTGGGCTCCTGTAAAGCGGGTGGTCTGCTCTGGGCATGTTTGGCTCCTGATTTCCCACTGCTGCCACCCTGCTGACTACCGGCCACGCTTTGCTGGCTCCGCCACTGCCTCACAGGCAAGCTGCCACCCTTTTCTCCCAATGATGATGAAGCCCCTTCGTAACCCGGCTCCCAATTGCGATCAGCTACATCATCATCGAGTACTGTCTGCACGTCACTGATGTCCTCCTCAATGGTCTCTGAGCCAGGAGGCTGAAAGCTCCCACCCCACTCTCCTTATAACTACTTGCCCGCCTACCGGATGTCCCTTCTGGATCTTTGCTGGGCAGTAGCTGCTTACTATAAACTAGTAGCTCGTCCTCGCTGTTTAGTGGAGCTGAGCCCACAGCATATAGTACTTCTCTGGCTGAGGGAACAGAAAAGGACAGAGGCCATGCTAACTAAGGGTTGTGTCTGACAAACCCACTGACTCTTGGCTGGGGATGTCTGATGTCACTTGCGACAAAGTCGAAGATTGAGTCAACCATTTAAGAACCGCTGGGTTGCTGGTCAAGACACAACCGCTAGCTGACACTGGGAGACTAGGCCTCTCGAAGTGACCTCTGCTGTCATGCCCCCTTACTCTGCTGTGAACTGTGCCTGCGCCAGAAACATTTAGACCTGTGCCCCTCCCCTGTGCAGGGCCTGTCACTTCTCTGTGTGACATAATGTTAGATCAAATAAGTAAATATAAAGGAAATTAATATATGCCAAAAAGGGCTTACATTTTCTCACTTCGCCACACAACGGCTAATAAGCCCTTTTTCATTTTCCCCACTAATACACGCCAAAAAATGGCTTTAGAACAGAGAAAAAGAGCACAAGAGCCAGAGGAAAAAAAAACGGGTGACTGCCAGGAGCCACAAGCTATACATTTGCACAAATATGCGTGCACACAACAGTATTACTGCAATTGAGTTTTCAAACATTTAAAAGTGTATTTAACCCTTTCATGACCAAGGGTCATTGATGCCCCAGTTTCCAGGTCAAAATTTACAAATCTGACATGCGTCACTTTTTGTGGTAATAGCTTTGGAACACTTTTATTTATCCAAGCCATTCTGAGATTGTTTTCTCGTGACACATTGTACTTCATGATAGTCATAAATTTGAGTCAATATATTTCACCTTTATTTATGAAAAAATCCCAAATTTATCAAAAATTTAGAAAAATTCACAATTTTCTAAATTTTTATTTATCTGCTTCTAAAACAGAAAGTTTTCGCACCCTTTTTTTTTTTTTTTTTTTTTTTTACAAGATTCATCTGACAGGGTAGATCATGTGCTATTTTTATAGAGCAGGTTGTTACGGACGCAATGATATCAAATATGTCTACTTTCTTTGTTTGTTTGTTTCAGTTTTAGATAATAAAGCATTTTTGAAAAAGAAATTATGTTTTTGTGTGTCCATTTTCTGAATGCCATATGTTTTTTATTTTTTTGCCGATCGTCTTGTGCAGGCGCTCGTTTTTTGCAGAAAGAGTTGAGGTTTTTATTGGTACCATTTTTGGGTACGTAGGATTTTTTGATCATTCATTATTACACTTTATGGGGCAAGGTGACCAAAAAATTGGCTGTTTTGGAACAGTTTTTATTTATTCATTTTTACAGCGTTCATCTGAGGGGTTAGGTCATGTGACAGTTTTATAGAGCAGATCATTACGGACATGGCAATACCTAATATGTATACTTTTTCTTATTTATTTAAGTTTTACACAATAATAGCATTTCTGAAACCAAAAAATGATATTTTAGTGTCTCCATAGTCTGAGAGCCATAGCTTTTTTATTTTTTGGGCGATTGTCTTAAATAGGGTATAATTTTTTGTGGGATGAGGTGACGGTTTGATTTGTACTATTTTGGGGGTCATAAGCCTTTTTTATCTCTTGCTGTTGCACATTTTGTGATGTCAGGTGACAAAAATGGCTTTTTTGGCACTGTTTTTTTTTTTTTTTACGGTGTTCATGAGGGGTTAGGTCATGTGTCCTGTAGGTGGCAACAGATGTCCTGTAAAGCATCCGGTTGCCATCTAAGGGGTTACAGCAGAGTATCAGCATAGAGCTGACACTCTCGGCTGATGGCGGCGGCTCAGGAATGAAGCCGCTGTCATCACACACAACAGGGGGACCGCACCGCATCGGGGGCAGAGGGCAAGGGGCAGCACTGGAAAGGGGGAGGGGGAAGGCACGGTCAGCATTGAGGGAGCACAAATGGGGGCAGGATGAATGTATAGGGCGTGGAGGGGGCGGACCGCATCAGGGGCAGGCAGCATGAATACGGATGGGAGCAGGGGAAACTGCATCAGGGGCAGGTGGGGACGGGGGGCGGGTTGGAGGCGCACAGGGGGGGCACAGGGGGGCTTCAGGACACATTACCTAATTTCAGGCTCTGATCTGCAGAGCGCAGATCAGAGCCTGGAACAGGCATTTTTCCACTGCCACGATCCGATTGGTTAGTCTGCATAGACTAACCAATCGGATCGATTGCCGGCAAGGGACCACTCTGATTGGTCCCTTGCCGGCATTTTATGCACTGTATGCTGTCCGTGACAGCAGCAGGGCAGAGGCAAAAGCTTTAATCCAAGCGCTTTGCAGCGTTTAGATTAAAGAGCTGCCTGACGTCTATATACGTGCTATTTGCACATGCCCCGTGCAGATAGCACGTGTATAGACGTCAGGCAGCTCTTTAATCCAAGCGCTGCAAAGCAATTGCAGTCGGTTAAACCACCTTTCCTACCTATAATGAAGACAAATTTAGTGAGACTTCTGGCAATCTTTGTTTTTCACAGTGTGTTTCAAATCTGGCTTGTATTCAGTCGTTGCTACTCGAGGCAATTTTTTAAGGGTACTTTACAGTAAGCGTTAAAGTTTTTTGGTACCAGGATGACTGAACCTTCACCTTACTCTCCCCATCCTAACCCTATTGTGTCATGTCTTGTTACTCTCCTTTGTGTGTCCAAATCTCTCTCTTACAGTAATTTTTGTATGACTTTATACAGTTTATATGATAATAGACACCAGGGGCGTAGCTAAAAGCTCATGGGCCCTGGTGCAAGAGTTCAGCTTGGGCCCCTGTCCCTCAGTGCTTGTTGGCAAGGGGCAGGGGAGCACATATCCTTCCTGCTGCCTGAGGCAAATATTGAAAGGGCAGCCCCTCATGCCAAATTCTTAACCTAACCCCTTCCCTCCAGCCAGAGGTGTAAATTGACCAGTATGCACTTTCTATAATGCCAGTGTCTTATGTGGCACAAGGGTCTTTGGGCCCCCTCAGGCTCCTGGGCCCGGTAGCGACTGCTACCTCTGCACCCCCTATAGCTACGCCCCTGATAGACACGTGAATCTAACTCAGCGATCTACATACATTGAGTTGTGTGGGTGCAGGGCACAATTTTTTTTATCCTGCCCTGAGCCCAGTGACAGAAAAAAAATAACTTTTATAAGTCAGTTTGGTGGATGGCGGCGACGGCCATTTTATGCAAGCTCAGTGCACCAGCACTGTATCTTAGCTTTTGGGACATTGAAATCCAAGCTTTAAAAACAGCACAAATAATCACAATTTTTTGGGCAATTTACAACATCTGGTGTATTTGCAGGCTTAGTCAGTGTGCAATTAAGCTAGAAATACAGCCATCATTTTCTGGGTTTTTAAAAACACTTTTTTGCCAAAAAAATACAATTTTCCAGATCTGCAAGCATTAAATTCAAGTTTAATATATTACAGCTTTTATATTCTGTTCCAAAAAACACCTTTTTGGCAATATACGACATCTGGATTAGTCAGTGTGCAATTTAAGCCAGAAATACAGCCATCACTTTCTGGGTTTTAAAAAAAAACACTTTTTTGCCAGATTCCAAAATTTTTCTGGCCTTGCATCATCAGCACGTGTGAAATTCCAGGGTTATATACTGCTGTCAAATTCAGTTATTAAATTAACGAATTTAGTTGGCAGCCTTTGCTGCAGATGTCATTGTGAGATACCGCCTTTACATACTGTCTTTCTATTCGGTTAAAAGAAATAGCCATTTTGTGCACAATTCTTTGATAGCGTCCTAGTGTGGATCAGGGCGTGTGAAATACACCCTTTAAATACAGGGCTTCTATTCAGGTATTTGAAATACAGCCATTTTGGGCAAACAAATTTAATTGCGGCCTAGTGTGGATCAGGGCGTGTGAGATACACCCTGTATATACAGGGGTTTTATTCAGGTATTTGAAATGCATCCATTTTGGGCAAACAAAATTAAAGAAGGCCTAGTCTGGTTCAGGGCGTGTGAGATACAACCTTTAAATACAGGAGTTTGATTCTTTTATTAATAAAACACCTTTTTTTGTGCAAAATACACAATTTTTCAGGCCTTGCAGCATCTTGACGTTGCAGGGTTATATACTGCTGCCAAACACCCATTTGGGCAAAAAAAGTTTATTTAGGAAGCCTTTGCTGCATATGTCATTGTGAGATGCATCCTTTATATATTTGGGTTATATTCAGATATTTGAAATACCGCCATTTGGTTCACAAATCTTTAATTGAGGATTACTCTGGTTCAGGGCGTGTGAGATACACCCTTTAAATACAGGGCTTCTATTCAGGCATTTGAAATACAGCCATTTTGGGCAAACAAATTTAATTGAGGCCTAGTGTGGGTCAGGCCATGTGAGATACACCCTGTATATACAGGGCTTATATTCTTTGATTAATAAAACACCCTTTTTGGGGCAAAATACACAATATTTCAGGCCTTGCAGCATCTTGACGTTTGAAATTCCAGGGTTATTTACTGCTGCCATATTCAGTTATTAAACAAACACCCGTTTGGGCAAAAAAAGTTTATTTAGGAAGCCTTTGCTGCATATGTCATTGTGAGATACACCCTTTATATATTTGGGTTATATTCAGATACTTGAAATACCGCCATTTAATGCACAAATCTTTAATTGAGGCCTAGTCTGGTTCAGGCCGTGTGAGATACACCCTTTAAATACAGGGGTTTGATTCAGGTATTTGAAATACAGCCATTTTGGGCAAACAAATTTAATTGAGGCCTAGTCTGGTTCAGGCCATGTGAGATACACCCTTTAAATACAGGGGTTTGATTCAGGTATTTGAAATACAGCCATTTTGGGCAAACAAATTTAATCGAGGCCTAGTCTGGTTCAGGCTGTGTGAGATACACCCTTTAAATACAGGGCTTCTATTCAGGTATTTGAAATACAGCCATTTTGGGCAAACAAATTTAATTGAGGCCCAGTCTGGTTCAGGGCATTTGAGATACACCCTGTACATACTGTCGTTCTATTCTACTATTAATTAAACACCCATTTAGGGCAAGATTCTAAATTTGAGAAATATGAGGAAAGCGTCAAATAAGGGATGTGGCCCAGGTCGTGGTGCTGCTGGTGGAGCTCCTGTTGCAGGGAGAGGACGTGGTCGATCTGTGCCAGCTACACGCACAAGTGAAAACCCTTCCTCAGGTGCGAGTAGGCGACAGAACCTGCAGCGGTATTTGGTCGGGCCTAATGCGGCTCTACGAATGGTGAGGCCTGAGCAAGTACAGGCGATAGTAGATTGGGTTGCTGACAGTGGATCCAGTTCCTTCACATTGTCTCCCACCCAGTCTCCTGCTGAAAGACCACAGTTGGCACCTGCAGCCAATGTCCATCAGTCTTTCACCTCACCCCCTTAAAAATCAGCCAAGCAGTCTGAGCCCCAAGTCATGCAGCAGTCTCTTCTGTTTTTTGATGACTCTGTTAGCAGGGTTTCCCAGGGCCATCCACCTAGCCTTGCCCCAGAAGTGGAAGAGATTGAGTGCACAGATGCCCAACCACTAATCTTTCAAGATTAGTACATGGGAGGACCATCGCAGCACGTCTCGGATGATAACGAAACACAGGTGCCAACTGCAGGGGCTTTCGAAAGTGTACAGACCGACAAGGAAGGCAGGGGTGAAGACTGGGTGGAAGATGATGTGGAGGACGATGAGGTCCTCGACCTCACATGGACTCAAGGTCATGCGAGTGACCTATGTAGTTCTCAGGAAGAGGCGGTGGTCGCACAGAGCCACCAGCACAGCAAAAGAGGAAGCAGGGTGCAAAAGCGGAGCGGCCGTCCTCTAGACAGTATGCCTGCTACTTCCCACCGCAGCAAGGGACCGAGCACACCAAAGCCAGCTCCAAGGAGTTCCCTGGCGTGGTAGTTCTTCAGACATTGTGCTGATGACAAGACACGAGTGGTTTGCACGCTGTGCAATCAGATCCTGAAGCGAGGTATAAATGTTCTCAACCTGAGCACAACCTGCATGACCAGGCATTTAAGTGCTAAGCACGAGCTGCAGTAGAGTAGACACCTCAAAAACCAAGAAAGGTCTCTGGCTCCTCCAGCTTCCTCTTCTGCTGCAGTCTCGGCCTCTTCATCCACCTCTGGAGTGACAGTGCCACCTGCCACACCGCAAACAGAGGATCTGCCAGCAACACCACCACTTGGGTTACCAATCATCTCCACAATGTCCCACGGAAGCGTTCAGCTCTCCATCTCCCAAACGCTGGAGAGGAAGAGGAAGTACCCCCCTACCTACCTGTGAACACTAGCCCTGAATGCCAGCATTTCAAAATTACTGGCCTTTGAAATGCTGTTATTCCGTCTGGTGGAGACGGATAGTTTTAAAGGCCTCATGGCGGTGGCTGTCCCACAGTACATCGTGCCCAGCTGCCACTACTTTTCCAGACGAGCCATCCCTTCCCTGCACAACCAAGTAGGGGACAAAATCAGGTGTGCACTGCGCAACGCCATCTGTGGCAAGGTGCACCTCACTACGGATACGTGGACCAGTAAGCACGGTCAGGGACGTTATATCTCCATAACAGCACACTGGGTAAATGCAGTGGCGGCTGGGGCTGAGGCGGATAGCAGTTTGGAGCATGTCTTTCCACCACCGAGGATTGCAGGGCACTTCAGTTTGCCTCCTGTTGCTTCCTCCTCCTCATCCGGTCAGCGTAACATCTTCACCACCAACTTCAGCACAGCCAGGGGTAAACGACAGAAGGCAGTTTTAAAACTTATCTGTTTGGGGGACAAACCCCACACCGCGCAGGAGCTGTGGACGGGCCTTGAACAACAGACCGATGAGTGGTTTGTGCCAGTGAGCCTCAAACCCGGCCTGGTGGTGTGCAATAATGGGCGAAATCTCGTAGCAGCTCTGGGACTAGCCGTTTGACACACATCCCTTGCCTGGCGCATGTGCTGAATTTGGTGGTGCAGAGATACCTTAAAAATTACCCCGATATGTCAGAGCTGCTGCATAAAGTGCGGGCCGTCTGTGCGCGCTTTTGACGTTCTCACCCTGCTGCTGCTCGCCTGTCAGCGCTACAGCGTAACTTCGGCCTTCCCGCTCACCGCCTCATATGCGACATGCCCACAAGGTGGAATTCCACCTTGCACATGCTGGCTAGACTGTGCGAGCAGCAGCAGGTGATAGTGGAGTCTCAGCCACAGCACACACGGATGATTCGCTCGGCGGAACAGCACCACTTTACCACCAATGACTGGGCCTCCATGCGAGACCTGTGTTCCTTGTTGCGCTGTTTCGAGTACTCCACCAACATGGCCAGTGCCGATAACGCCGTTCTCAGCGTTAATATCCCACTTCTATGCCTCCTTGAAAAAACACTCCTGGCGATGATGGAAGAGGATGTGGCACAGGAGAAGGAGGAGTAAGAGGGATCATTTTGTAGGGTTTCTGGCCATTCATTCACAAGTGGCTCCGAGGGTGGGTTCCTGCACCCACAAACGCCAGATACACAACTGTCCAGCCAGGGCACAGTTCTGGAGGATGACGAGGTGGAGGATGCGGAGGAGGAGATGGAGGAGGAGGAACCATGTTCACAGCAGGGTGGCACCCAGACCAGCTCATGGCCATCACTGGTGCGTGGCTGGGGAGATACAGAGGACACAGACGATACACTTCCCACAGAGGACAGCTTTTCGTTGCCTCCGGGCAGCCTGGCACACATGAGCGATTACATGCTGCAGTGTCTCCGCAACGACCGCCGAGTTGCCCACATTCTTACTTGTGCTGATTACTGGGTGGCCACGCTGCTGGATCCCCGTTGCAAGGACAATGTACCGTCCTTAATTCCGTCACTGGAGCATCATCGTAAGATGCGCGAGTACAAGCACACGCTGGTAGACACGCTGGTGGTGTCATTCCCACCTGACAGCGGGGGCACAGTGGAAGCACAAGGCGAAGGCAGAAGAAGAGGTCGCCAAGCAGCTGGGGCACCGCCAGCACCTCAGAAGGCAGGGTTAGCATGGCCGAAATGTGGAAAAGCTTTGTCAGCACGCCATAACAACCAGCACCACGAGCTGATATGGAACGTCTTAGCAGGAGGCAGCATTTCATCAACATGTTGGAGCAGTATGTGTGCACACGCCTACACGTACTGAATGACGAGTCTGCCCCCTTCAACTTCTGGGTCTCCAAATTGGGCACATGGCCTGAGCTTTCCCTTTATGCCTTGGAGGTGCTGGCCTGCCCTGCAGCCAGTGTATTATCTGAACGTGTGTTTAGCACGGCATGGTGCGTCATCACAGACAAGCGCAGCCGCCTGTCCACAGCCAATGTGGACAAGCTCACATTCATTAAAATGAACCAGGCATGGATCCCTCAGGACTTCTCTGTACCTTGTGCAGAATAGACATGTATACCGGCACTAACCAGCCATTGTTATACTGCAGCGCAATTGCTCATTCTTGTATTTTGGATATTTCACACTCTTTTAGAGTGTACCTTAATTAAAAAAATTAAATTAAAACCAAAAACCTGTGTTGGTTACCTCGTCCTCCTCCACCGCCGCTTCCACCTACACCGCTACGTCCACCGCCTCCTCAAACTCCTACTCCATATGGAACTCCACCTCATAAATAAATTTTATTTTTATATTTGTACGTATTTTATTTTATGTCATTTCACTACTTTGTCATTTACATTTTCGGGTGGAATTCACCAATTTTTGGGTGTGAAGTACCACTGCTATACCTAGTAGACAGGTTAAAAAAAATTGGCAGTTACATTTTCAGTTGAAATTCAACCATTTTTGGGTGTGATGTACCACTGCTATACCTAGTAGACAGGTTTAAAAAAAAATAATTGTCAGTTACATTTTCTGATGAAATTCACCAATTTTTGGGTGTAATATACCCCTCCTCTACCTAGTTGACAGCTTAATAAATTTCAATAATTTTTCTTTAACATTTTCAGGTGACAATAAACAATTTTTTTTCTGTCATAGACACCTGCTCTACCAAGTAGACAGGTTAATAAAATTCACAAATTTTTATGTTACATTCTTGGGTTGACATGATACAACTTTAGACGTGAATAAACCCCTGCTCTGCATAGTTGACAGGGAATAAAATTTAATAAATTCTTCAGTAATTAATGCGCACCACATCCTTACATTCAATGCTTAAACTTTAAAAAGTTGTCACACTTTTATGCTTTAATAATTTCTCCCATAATTCAACTCTATAATTTTAAATTTGAAAAATTAATCCTCCCTTGGATGTGGTCTCTCTTTCTCATGCCACCCGTGATCACCATGGTAGATGCAGAAAAGAACATCGAAAGTTAATAGAGCAAATATCAAATTGGATCGTGAACATCACGGGGACGTGCGACATGGTGGGGCAGTAAGTTTGCACATGCCTACACGAACTGACTGACAGGGGTCAGCCCCTGCAACTTCTAGGTCTCCAAATTGGGCACATGGCCTGAGCTTGCCCTTTTCCCCTTGGAGGTGCTGGCCTGCCCTGCAGCCAGTGTATTGTCTGAACGTGTGTTTAGCACGACTGCAGGGGCTTATCACAAGTTATATTTCCCAATGTTTTGGGGTGTACCCTAATTTTAAAAAATACATTTAAAACCAAAAACCAGTGTAGGCTACCTCCACCTCCATCGCCGCTTCCACCTACACCGCCACATCCACCGCCTCCTCAACCTCCTACTCCATATGGACCTCGTCCTCCTAGATCAATATTATTAATTATTATTTTTACGTATTTTTTGTTATTTGAAGTCATTTCACTATCCACATTTGTTTGCAGAGCACTTGCCATGCTCGTAACCACATTTTGATGCCATTTGCAGCCCTCTAGCCCTTTCCATTACATTTTTAGAGCCATTTTAGTGCTCAAAAGTTCGGGTCCCCATTGACTTCAATGGTGTTCGGGTCAACTTCGGGCCCCAAACTCGAACTTTTTTATTTTTATTTTTCCCACTAATAGATGCCAAAAAGAGGATTTATAACATATAACTGTGGCCGTGAACGGCAAATATATTTTTTTGCCACTAATAAACGCTAAAAAGGGCTTTCATTTTCTCACTTCGCCACACAACAGCTAATAAGCCCTTTTTCTGTTTCCCCACTAATATAAGCCCTTTTTCTGTTTCCCCACTAATACACGCCAAAAAAAGGCTTTAGAACATATAACTGCGGCCGTGAACGGCAAATAATATTTTTTTTTTGCCACTAATACATGACAAAAAGGGCTGTAATTTTCTTACTTCACCACACAACGGCTAATAAGCCCTTTTTCTTTTTGCCCACTAATACAAGCCAAAAAAGGCTTTATAACATATATATTCAGGCCAATAAATATTGGGACATTGACACAATTGTAACACTTTTGGCTCTATACACCACCACAATGGATTTGAAATGAAACGAACAAGATGTGCTTTAACTGCAGACCGTCAGCTTTAATTTGAGGGTATATACATCCAAATCAGGTGAACGGTGTAGGAGATACAACAGTTTGCATATGTGCCTCCCACTTGTTAAGGAACCAAAAGTATTGGGATAATTGGCTTCTCAGCTGTTCCATGGCCATGTGTGTGTTATTCCCTCATTATCCCAATTACAATGAGCAGATAAAAGGTCCAGAGTTCATTTCAAGTGTGCTATTTGCATTTGGAATCTGTTGCTGTCAACTCTCAAGATGAGATCCAAAGAGCTGTCACTATCAGTGAAGCAAGCAATCATTAGGCTGAAAAAATACAACAAACCCATCGAGAGATAGCAAAAACATTAGCGTGGCCAAAACTACTGTTTGGAACATTCTTAAAAAGAAGAACGCACCGGTGAGCTCAGCAACACCAAAAGACTCGGAAGACCATGGAAAACAACTGTGGTGGATGACCGAAGAATTATTTCCCTGGTGAAGAAAACACCCTTCAGAACAGTTGGCCAGATCAAGAACACTCTCCAGGAGGTAGGTGTATGTGTGTCAAAGTCAACACTCAAGAGAAGACGTCCCCAGAGTAAATACGGAGGGTTCACCACAAGATGTAAACCATTTTTGAGACCCTTAAAAACAGGAAGGCCAGATTAGAGTTTGCCAAATGACATCTCCAGTCCCATTTTTAACAGGCTCTGGCTTCCTGACGTCTTCCAGAGAACTCTCCTCTTCAGGTTTCTCACCTTCCACCTGCTGCTCGAGAGCACACTTATATTTCTCCAACTCATCTTTTAAGCTTATGAGATTTTCCATCTCTGTTCTGAGTTGCTTGTTCAGCCTCTTCAAATTTAGCACGCTCCTCAAGCGCTTCTTCAAGGGCTCTAGCCAAGGAGAGGGCCTGGGTCTCCTTTTCCAAAGCAACAGTCTCTGCTTGGTCACGTTTTTCATCATATCGAGCCGAGATGTATTTCTCTTCAGTTAGGAGCCAGTCAAACTTCTCCTGTTTCTTCGCTAGATTAGACATAATTTGCTTCTAGTGGTCCAGGTCCACTATCAAATCATCCAATTCTCGCTGAAGTTTGTTCTTGGTTTTCTCCACCTTTTTGTATGTCAACCCTGTTTCTCCAGGCGCTGAACCATCAACTCCATGTTTTTCAGCAGTTTCTTTTCAGCTTTTTGCACAAGCTTGTGGGAAGTGCCCCGCTTTTGGGCCTCCGGTTCCAGCTGCTCCTTGCTCGGCTCTGCTGCAGCAGATGTAGGAGTATCACCATTCTCTTTCTGGCTCTCCTTCTTTGCCCTTTCTGAAACCTTCTTCAGTTGCTCTGTGAAGACAGCTAGTCCCGTCTCCAACGTTTCTAGGGAGCGTGAGGAGAGAGAGAGATCATCCTCCTGTTTGCAGTTGTACTGTCGTGTCAGGTCACCTACAACTGTCTGGATATGGGCTTCAGACCCCAGCCTGACGTCACCCGACTTAATTCCCATCTCGTCAGATATAACTGTCTGGTCGCTACTAGTAACCACCTTTGTTTCGCAGGACCTTGACATGGTAGCTTCACTCTCTGGGTTGCTATCGGTCACAGCACATACGTCACCTATACCGCTCATGTCATTATTAATTCTGACCTCTAGGGGCACCGATGAGCTAATCCCCACCGGGGACACTTCCTTAGTAACCAACCAACATTGTGAAGACTGCATTTCCCCCTCTGGTACGTGCGGTACACCCTCTAACCCTATCATATTTTCCTGTACCTTCAAACACTGAGATGGAGCTGGGCTTTGCTCCACACTACTTATATGCATGTCTTCAAACCTTTTGATTAAGTCATGTAGCACTTCATGAAACATAGCAGATGCAGAAAATAAAGTTTCATCATCATTTACATTTTTACCACCAGGGGACGCTTCTCCCCTGACCACAACCTGCAACGGAAAAGATATATCACTGTCACCACATATTTCATATGACATCACAATTTCCTTATGCATTTCCGCACTTTTGTCACCATCACTTTGCACTTGACCAGCACCATTGTTTCCAATGGTCAATATTTTTTCCCCATGAAGGTCAAAGTGCAGCTCCCTTAGATCCTCACTTAAAGGGACAGGTACAGGTTCTGCAGGAGTTTCGTCACTATCTGCAGAAGTGTCTACCTTACCCCACAGCAACAAACCGATATCACGGCCCAATACTCCCTCATGCATGAGCGTATCTGTAACATCAAATTCATCAGTCCCTGTTCTCATTTGAGTCTCACGCTCAGTGAAAATCAGCGGATAGTCCTTATCTGCACGACTGTCCAGCACCATTATTATTTTACCAGTCTCAGGTTTCAATATTGTGCTACCTCTTACCCGGGCTAGCATGGGATCCCGGAACCTTGTCATTCCAAAACTAGCTTTGGTCATGGGCAACTGAGGTAACACAGAAACCTTCTCCTCTGTAGATTTCTGCGAGGGAGCAATCACAACAGGCTTATACGCCTGTTCAGACACAGTTTTTTTTCTGGGTGACTTATTACCTACCGGCCCAGCAGGTATCAGCTGCCGCCGGCTCACTGTCACTGGGTCTGCCACATAGTTAATAACAGGAACAGTCTTACCCTTCGTTGTCACGGGTACAGCAGTCTCGGGAGACGAGTACATCCCATGGACATCTCTACCGAGACGATCCTCCAAAATCCAGCCTCTGGAGACCTGCCTTTGATTCCTGGTACCATGATCACCTGCAGACTGCTTACTCCAGCAGTTGCTACCGGAAACAACTTGGCCTACAGTTAAGACTCTTCCTGGATGGTCATTCCAGCCGCACCCTTTAGAATCTTGTGCACAGTCGCAGAGAAGATATGTACTCATGAGAACTGCACCACTCTTACCTCTTTGTCTTCCCGAAGGTTGCCCTTGGCAACGGCATATGCTTTTTATCAGGAACTCCGCTCCACAACTGCCTAAACAATGGAAAGTCCTTGCCCAGTACAAATTCCACTTCCAGTGTCTCACATTTTAACAGCTCCCATTGCACAGAGCCATACTCTGTCACAAAGGTCAGAGACACGGTGGCATCCGTCTCTGGCCCTCTCTCCAGAAAGTCCAGCACTTCAGGCCTGACCCGAGACACCTGCTGGCGGGCATCTATAATGACCCCCAGTGGGATTCCCCCAATCACTAGCTCGCAGTCCTTCTCCGCAGCCATTTTGACCAAAAAAATGCCACAAGTCAGTCTCTTTTACTCGGCTACTGGCCCTTTAAATCCTGCACTGTTTGCGCCACAGAAAAAAAAAATGGCCAGATTAACACCAGCAGTCTCTGCTCCTGCAAACTAGCAGGCTTCCAGCAATTTTACTTATCAGCGGACACCTGCCCGCATCCGACACCAATTGTGGGGGGGTTAGCTCTTCTCCGGGGGTCATTCTCACAGGTTACTTCACCAGACACGGATATACTGTCCAAACTTTGCATTTATTGTGCAACACCAGCAACAACAAACAATAACACAAAACAAATACCTGCCCGGCTGGGCTCTAACTAAACATAGGCTAGAATCCCTGACTCACCTATATTGTGCTGTTCAGACACGGTCATAACCTGCGGCTTTCTCAGCTAGCCCAGCAGCCTCCAGGCTGTAGCAAATGCAAGTCCCTTTGGGGGATTGTGGTCCAGCAGTCCTTCCGACTCAGACCTTGTGGCCCTTGTACCGCAGGCGTCACTACGTCTTCCAAATTCCAGGCTGTCACTTAGCCTCGTGGTCCCTCAGCCTAGCCCAGCTGAGACCATACAGACAGAGCCTCCAGGCCTCTGTCTGCAGGTAACACACTCCCCCCTTGCTGACACTCTGGGAGGTGCTTTATGCCAGGCTGAGTACCTCCAGCTGGTCTCACCTGTCGTGGAATAGGGGCGTGGACCGCACTATCCACCCCTTCCTTGCCTCCAACCTGCGTGAGACCTGTCACTGTCTCACAATATATATTTATAAATATAATGTTTTTTCAATAAATATATATATATATATATATATATATCTAAAAACGAGGCAGCACTCCAAAAGTGAAGTGAAGATGGTGGACCCTTTATTGACCCCTCTGCAACATTTCAACCGCTCAATGCAGTCTTTATCAAGCATATAAAATGGTGTCTCGCAAGGATATTTATACCCAAAATGCATAGCAGCAAACTAAGCGACACCTTACGCCTCCCCGTCGGTTTGGCGTATCCAGGTAGGTGCCGGCGCTCTTCTCCGCTGGTCTCGCAATGTCTTCCCGGGTCATGTGGTCACTCATGTGAATGATCATGTGACTGGGTTGCCATCTCCTGATCCCGGTAGTTTCGATTGCTGGTTGCTAGGTTGCTGGACATGCACAGTCGCGTTTATAGGACGCGGATCTTGACGCAGTTTATTTGTCCCCGCTGTGTAAGTTTCTTTTATGTATATTTAAAACAGCTGTTTCCTGTATTAACACTTGCAAAAATTGTAAATTTGTAAAAAAAATATTTGCACATTTTGCACATTTTTGTTGTATCAGTGCCTTATTTGTGATTGTATTTTCGTTATTATTATATGGTTTTATGTATTTATACAAATTATTATATGACATGATTGTTTGATTGTCACTTACTTTGCTGCTATGCATTTTGGGTATAAATATCCTTGTGAGACACCATTTTATATGCTTGATAAATACTGCATTGAGCGGTTTAAACGTTGCAGAGGGGTCTACCTTCTTCACTTTACTTTTTGGAGTGCTGCCTAGTTTTTGGGTACATATTGCCTTATGCTGACTGCTGAGCCTGCGGTTTTGAGGATTTTGCACTTCCAGTAGAAAAAGTTGTGGTTTATTAGGCCACAGTGGCACAATGAAGTGACGTTTCGGCTCAAAACACAGAGCCTTTCTCAAGCATCAAACATAAGTGTAACACAAGGTACAAGTAGACATACATGATTAGGGGGTGGAGCAATAAATCAATATGATCATTACAATAAAAAATTAGTAAAATGTGAATAAATAGTGAATATAATGTGATATAACATGATACAATATATAGCAACAGTGGTACAATACATGATTATACATAAATTACAAAAAATTCATAATAATACAGTGCAACCAATACATAAATCCAATAAGTGGCACCAATATAGATCGGCTGCTACATTAGCATAATTACATTAGATTAAAAACAGGAGGGGCAAAGGACAAGATCGGTAACATACCACATAGAACCAACATACATCCACATGCAGTCAATGGTTAAACTTGGCGTCTATCCCTGAGGAGTGCACAGGCGCCAGGTTGCGTCTCAACAGCGTGACGTCATGCCGTGCCCGAGGTAGACGTCCCACACATCACCTACCCACTCGGACGCAGCGAGACCGGAACTACCTGTCAGCATTCCAACGCGCATGCTCACATGAACCCATGTCCAGAAGCGCCATGTTGGATGCTGGCAAGGTAACCCAAAGTTGTATTATTCTTATAATAACCGGCTCACAGGAAGCGAAAAAGGAAATGGACACCCCTGTTCAAGGGGGTACAATATCCTAATGCTGGACATGCAGTATGAGCCCGATCGGCACTACCGTGTCAATCGTGCATTCAAGCGCCGCCCCATACACGCCTCCTGACACCGCCAAAGACAGGGTTCTTCTGACAACCATGGGATATATTCTACTACTTGTAAAGATATCTCTCTAGGTTCAACCTGGGCCAAAGCACAAATAAACCATAACAAGATAATTTGACTTTGGGAACGGTGGCTCACTCTGGGCGCAATTACGGATTAGGTGCTGCAAACCCAAGATGGAGGGACACCCACCCTCTAATTGTAAATATTAAGAAAAGCCAAAGTGATGGGTGAGCACTCTACATTTGGTCTTGGTAATAAAAGTTTAATTAAACTACGATTGGAATACTATATGGCATAAAATTGACACGTGTATAACATAAAATAATGAAGTACAATTAACATAAAATCACATAAATTTAAAATTCTAAATTCGCAGGTAGGGATGGTCCCTTATATCCACAATAAATCGGCTGAAAATTCTATATTGCTACAGAGTGGTAAAGTGCTCTGTAGTTAATCAAGCTCAAATATATATGTGTATATGGATATATACGCATATAGTAGTGTTCAGTCTGATCTCTGGTTTGCAGACAGTCTTAGATAGTAGCCTTACTCCACATGGTGCTGTACATATGTTTAAGTCCCTTATATCTTCGTAGAGAGACTATTAGTGGATGCTGTGATAGATCATATATTGCGTTTGTTTAAGTCTGGTGCCAGTAGTTTGCAGGTTTTTATAAGTAAGATCCTCTTACCTTCCTTTTTGTTCTTATTATTCTTTCGTGCCTTTACTAAGTTTGGCGAGGGCCGGGCGGCGCAGGACAAAGCCGGCGTCTCGCTACGCACTCCTCAAGCCAACTTACCCGGAATCTCGCGGGAATTGAAGCGATGTTACCTGGCCCACGTGACTTTCGTCCAGCGCAATAAGAAAAGAGAATGTCTCTCTCGATTCTTTGATGTCAGTTATGATAATTTATACCTTCATATATTCAGTTATTCAGCATGGCCATGCTTAAAGTTGCGGAGGTGCTTCTTCTCATGTGTGCGATCCAGCCCAAACGCGTTTCGGGAACTCTCCTTCCCTTCATCAGTGGGAATTGTACTTCATTATTTTATGTTATACACGTGTCAATTTTATGCCATATAGTATTCCAATCGTAGTTTAATTAAACTTTTATTACCAAGACCAAATGTAGAGTGCTCACCCATAACAAGATAAGGCTTGACAGGCATGGGATAACAATGTTTATCCATATAGTATGCTAGCATCTTCTATGAAAAAGAGAGAGAATAGGATCATGAGTAAGATCTTATATAAACATAATTACCATCACCCACTACAGGGCTAAAGCAGAACAGAAAATGCAAACGGACATTACGGGGCAAACCACCCCTTACGAATATACCCCTAAATTATAGTCTACGTTCAGACCATTAGGTCTCAAGGTGTTAAGTGTATGTATCCAAAACAATTCCTTCTTCTTTAATAGCAAGATTCTATTACCTCCACGTCTGGGCAGGGGAATATGATCAATAATCCAACATTTTAATTGTTTCTCAGAATGGTTCTTCTCTACAAAATGTTTGGGACTGGCGTTTTTTCCTAATAGTGGATGAGTGATTGTTTAAACGGGTTTTGAGATCAGTGGATGTCTCTCCCACATATAACAATCTGCAGGGGCAACTTAATACATAAATCACAAAGTTAGAATTACATGTGAGGTAAAAAAAGATAGGGTGCCTCACATCCGTCATTGGATGTATAAAAGTCTTGCCCTTGCAGATATGTTTACAATTGACGCAGCTGAGACATGGGAAACATCCCATGCTCCGCTGTGTCAATGTACTCTGTACTAATCCAGGACCAGGACCAATGTCCGCTCTCACCAGCTGATCCTGCAAGTTCCTGGATCTCCGATAGGAGAATAGAGGGGGAGATCTGAATTCAGGAATTTGATTCAGACAGCCTCCCAAAATGCCCCCAATGTTTCCTAATAACACGATTAATCTCACGACTGTGTTCAACGTATCGTGTAATGAAAGGAATCCTATTGTGGGGACCCTTTGTCTCCTTTCTCTTCAGTGTATCTCATCTATCCATGTCTTGGATCTTATCAATTTGGGACTGTAATAGCTTGGGAGGATAACCCCTTTGTTTAAACTTCTCAACCATGACCTCAAGCGTGTCATCCAGAACATCAGGGTTAGAGACAATCCTCTTAGCCCCCAGGAATTGAGAGAAATGAAGATGCTTTACCATATTACGTGGATGACCACTCTCAAAATGCAGGAGGGTATTCTTATCAGTCAGTTTGGTAAATAAGCAAGTATGCAATTGTCCCTCCTGATATCTGACAGTGGTGTCCAAGAATTGGATCTCAGTTTCTGAATGTACAAGGGTAAATTGTAACTCCTTGTTAATACTATTGAGGTAACACTGAAAATCCAACAGTTCGGAGCAGTCACCAGTCCAAATGAGGAAGATGTCGTCGATGTATCTCCACCACCTCAGTATCTTACTGCGGTGGTGGGACACATGGACGACATCCTCCTAAACACATCTCATAAATATGTTTGCATAAGTGGGGGCCACATTGGACCCCATAATCACACCCCTTATTTGCTTATAAAATACATCCTGAAACAGAAAATAATTCTGCCTCAGAATGATATTAAGGAGATCAACAACAAAATCACATGTTTGTGCAGTCAGGGAAGACAAATCTAACATACGTCTAACTGCCCTGACACCAAGGTCATGGTCGATCGAGGTATATAATGATGTCACATCAAATTATGCCAAAATTATAGGATGTGTGTCAACAAGGTCAACATTCTCCAATTTACATATAAAATCAGTGGTATCCTGAATATACGATTCTGCCCCACATGCATAATTCTGTAAAAGTTTATCCAAAAAAATGGAAATGTTGCTGAAAATAGACTCAGAGCCCAATTCAATTGGACGACCTGGGGGGTCGATCAGAGATTTGTGTACTTTTGGGAGCACATATAATATCGTTGTAACCGGATGATTAACAGTACAGAATTCAACGAGATCAATGTCAATGATGCCAGCTAGAACCGCATTGGTTAAACATTTGTTGATTAATCTAGCAATATCAAATTTGGGATCGGTCTGGAATGCCAGATAGACCTCAGTATCATCAAGTTGTCGTCTGATCTCCGCAATGTATTTGGAGGTATCCAAGATGACAATCCCACCCCCCTTATCTGCGGGTTTCACAGTAAGGAGGGGATCATTTCTAAGTTGTTCATTAGCCTCAATCTCCAACCGTGTGAGATTGGGGTTCTTGAGTGCACTGACATCGCATAATGTTTTGTACTGTGATAGATCGGACCTAACCGCAGTCATATAGGCATCAATGGCAGACTAGTTGATCACAGGAGAGAAATTACTCTTAAGAGACAGACTGAGACTGCCCAATGTGAGCTCACTCAATTGGGCTGTATTAGGCCGTGTCTTATTGTGAAACCAGGCTTTGAGTTTAATCCTGCGAAAAAAGGCCGATAAATCAATATCCAAATCAAACCAATTGAGTGGAGTCGATGGACAAAATGTCAACCCCCTATTCAGGACACTTACTTGTAACGGAGTAAGAATCTATATATATATATATATATATATATAGAAGGGAAGAGTCCAGTGGGAGCACCAACCGGAATGCGGGTGCACGGTCCAACACAGGGCAGCGGCAAACCCCAAAAGTATAAAGACGAAAAAGTAGGACTGCACTCCAAATATGTGGTAAAAACAGCAGTGATTTATTCACCCATGATATGGCAAGTCTTGCATATCATGGGTGAATAAATCACTGCTGTTTTTACCACATATTTGGAGTGCAGTCCTACTTTTTCGTCTTTATATATATATATATATATATATATGTATACGTTTGTTAAAATTATATCTGTCCTCTAATGCTACAAAGGAAAGGCATAAAATATCCTGTGAAAAATAATATCAAATACATATAGGTTGGATTAGAAATTAATTAGTCATTTGCAGTTAGACTTAAGCCCTTTGCTAAAATTAAAAAATTGGCCTGGTAAGGAAGAGGGGTAAACACTCCAGTAATGAAGGGGTAAACATTAAATAAAGTAAAAGTAAAGTAAAATAAATCACTGATATATCACATTATATGGTATAATTTCAACAACAATTGACTGTGAGAATTGGTCTTTATTACAGTAAAATATAGCAATAGTGAAAGTTGAATGGAGTCTGACAGTGCCGAAGTTCTGATGAACACATCGATCATCATAAGCATAACTATTCTTCCCAAAAGTATAGAAAGTACAACATACCGTAGGTCTTTTATTAAATTTATAATGTTGAAGATTCCCCAACCTGTTATGGCAGTGAGTGTGGAAGCACTATGCCAGTCAACAGGTTAGACCTAAACCTAAGAGAATTATCTTGCCAGTTCCCCAGTATTTACCCTTTAAACCGTATACAGGGATCTGGGCTTCGCTGCAGCAAATGAGGGAGGTTTCTACCTCTTTAAGTAGTCTCTATGTGACCAACAGGGTCAGAGAGCACCTAAGGGACAGGTGAAACTTGTAGTCAGTAACAGGCTGAGGTCCTGGTAGGTAGAGTTTTTATAAATATGTGAGACATAACTGAGGTCAGGACAGGTAGCACAGTGTCAGTATGGTAAATCTGGTCAGGTCAGGCAGTGGAGGATCAGAATTAGGAGATGGACAGTGGTCGATACATAGGCAGGAAGCAGCAACAAAACCTTTGCAAGTAACTAGCAAGCTATAGACCTTATTGTCCAGGCACCTTTCCAATGAGGAAGGCACCTGAAGTACCCCATTGTCTGGTGAAGATTGAGATGTGCAATCTGGCCCTTTAAGAGCCATAGGGGAACCTCATGCATTCCTCACCAGGTGCATGGAAGATGCAGACTGGCAAGCAGGCTGCAGCCTGCAGGAGGACACAGCGCAGGTCATATCTATCTCAGCCATTGTCATTTGCTAGATGAAGTTTGAGTTTGCAGGTTGCATATAGAGCGAAGTGAGGAAGATGGACAAGCCGAATATTTGAATCCAAGCCATGTTTTTGTTCACTCTTCTGTCAGATATGGGTCTCACTTCCAATTTTGCCATTTGGGAAGCAGGGTACAGTAGAAAAAATGAAAGGGTTGATAAGATTTTTGCATGTGCAGATCTAAGTTACCTTTAAAGAACCAGAATACCACTTTTGATCTTGTCTGTCAGAGGTTGAAGTTGGGAATTAGCCTGAAGTTCACTTTCAACCTTAGATACTGACTTTTAAAACAGTTGACACCTTAAATTAGTAGAATCCCCAGTGTTGTCTATGTATCAGTGCCTTTTACTGAAAAAGAAAACTACTGACTAAGAGTTGGTTCATTTCAAGCATTCTGGCTAAGATGGTTCTTAAATAATCCTTATCTATAATGGAAAAAGTCACTAATTATACAAAAACATCATAAAAAGCTATTTTTTATTGAACGATAATATCTGTCCCATTTTTTCTCAGTAAAATTACATTAAAGGTAAGTTACAGATGTGTCATTCTTACACTCCTATTGGTTGACATATCTGGAGATGAGTGGTGCAAGATGATACTCTCAATACTCTTTTATGGGAGTTTTATGCTATATGTGTCCATTTGTGACCACCCAGTGGTAGTGATACTGTATGTGTTAAAGCAAATCAAGGATTTTGATAGAACGCTGCAATAATATATTAAACGTAACATAAGAAATATGAGTCCTTAAAGGCTATGTACATCTGCTGAGGCAATTTTTGTTTATGATTGCATTTTACTCATTCAAAAATCATATTTTTAATTGTTCTTTATTAAAATATTGAGACATTCTGTCACAAAGGGTTAACTGTTTTTCTAACTGTGTAACTGGTACTTTCACTTTCCCTTTGTGAAGGTCAGGTCATCTAATAAACCTTATCTCTAAATACTAAGAGGTTATAAACACTTATTTAAGCCACATTCTTATCAGTAAGATAAGAACTCAGCTATATTAAGTGTTTATATGGTTAGAGAGCAGAGATAAGAAGCCATCAGCTGCACCATTGACGGAAAAGAGAGACAATCCCCAGAGGCTGTTAGTTGAACATCTGAGCTCTATAAAGAAAAAAAGACTCTCTCTCTCTCTCTCTCTAAATATATATATATATATATATATATATAAAAATAGAAAATAAATCAGCAGCACTCTGTTGGATTCCGGGTGCAATTCCACAGTTGCTCTTGGATAGGAGCCGTTCGATAGAAATAGAAAAAATATGGCAGCACTCCGGTCTTGTGAAGAAATTCAGTGACGTTTATTCACACTTATTTGCAATGCAGCATTTCAGCCCTCTCAATGGAGCCTTTGTCAAGCTAGTGAACACAGTGTTCTCAAACATATTTATGTGGGTGAGTCCAATTAGGGTAACATGATTAATCATTAAATACAATTTACACATATCCATATAAAACATGATAATACAATTCATTACAGTGTATACATATACATGTGCCATTATAGTTCAAACGTAGCGTATATGTCAATGTGAACACAACTTTAAAAACTCATGTTAGATCAGCATAACAACATAAGTATCGCTGATTATTATATAAAGTGCAGCTGTGCCAAAGTGTGTATATATCAAAACAATAAGGAAGAAATTAAAAGAGGGACAAACCCACGTCATGAAAACCGTTAGCGATTCAATGTTGGCGTCCCCTGGCGTCTGGTGCGCAGGCGTCAGTGTATGCCGGTGAAGCGCGAGATCCTGTCAGGTCCCGCGCATGCGCACAAAACGCTCAAACTGGCGTTCGTACGCAGCGCGTCGGGGCCCAGCAGGGCTCGCGAGATCTCTCCATTTCTCGCGCATGCGCCCCGCGTGGTCACAATCAGCACACTGGCAGCACGCCAATGCGCATGTCTACGGGAACGGAACCAATATTGTTGTTACCATGTCACCATAGCAACCATGTTTGTATGTGATCTTAAGGGTACAGCAACCACCAGGCAGCGGGCAATGTCTATGGAGCAATGCGCACATGGGGGTTAATCCAGTGCGCAAAATTCCATCGTGGCAAGAGTCCCAAGGCTAGTCTTAACCAGGGATCCAGTCACTACACCCCCGTCACTCGTGGCTGTATATGGAATCAAAGTGGAGGTAGACATATATCACTGGCCCATATGTCCATCACTGGGCACATGAACCTGCGTGGGACGGAGGACCAGACACTCTCGTGTCCCATGTCCCCCGCTCCTTGTATTTGTATTTAATGATTAATCATGTTACCCTAATTGGACTCACCCACATAAATATGTTTGAGAACACTGTGTTCACTAGCTTGACAAAGGCTCCATTGAGAGGGCTGAAATGCTGCATTGCAAATAAGTGTGAATAAACGTCACTGAATTTCTTCACAAGACCGGAGTGCTGCCATATTTTTATATATATATATATATATATATATATATATATATATTAATAAAGTTCAATTGAAAAAAATGATTTTTAGCTCAAAATGAGTACAATGCAATAATAAAAAAATTGCCCCCAAAGGTGTACATAGCCTTTAATTTGTGGAAAAGTAAGGGTAGACATAGCCACATGCAAACCATAATAGAAGTCTTCAAAACAAATTCTGAGACCTTAAATGGTAGTAAACCTTCAGTACATATGCATGCACAGCTTTAATCTCAAAGAAAAAAGTATGGAGTTACTGATCAACTGCACAAAAATTCTGTGCTACAGTTGTCATAAAACACAGTCAACAGTATGTGTATCATAAAGGCAACCTCATCAATAGCGATCAGGTCAGTGAAGATAGATGACCAAACAGTGATGAATGTCTACTTATTTATCACAGAGGTGTTTTTTTTATGTGACAAAAAAGCATTAGTTTTTCTGAAGTATTAGAACTTGGTGCCTACTTCTATGTATGCAATCCCTATAGCTGCACCCTATACTGTGGATAGTTTGAGGATGTACAGGTCTACCATTCTCAACATGAGAGGAAAACCCAATCAATGGATTAAGAGGCCCTTTGTTTCTTTTTCACTATGAGTTGAAAAAAAGAACAACCCTTCATGTCTTGGGATAGGCAAAGAATATGTTGGCAAAAATCATCACCAGAAGGAACCATCATTTTGATTTTAACATCCTTTCCCCGTTAAGAGTTTATTCAGGTTTCAAATATTGATGGCCTATCCTCAGAACAGGCCTCTAATATTCGATTGGTGGGGGTCTGACTCTCGGAACCCCAGCTTATCAGCTGTTTGAAGAGAACACACCTGAATGGGACAATGTTGCAATACTCAGAAATAATTAGAAAAATTTTGGCATGCGGGGAGGCAAAGACATTTTACACTGGTTAACACTGGATAGCACTGACATGGAAAAGGCAGAAACCAGTGTCAGGCAGCTTCTGACAAAGCCAATAAGATAATGGGTTGCATAAAAAGGGGCATATTGTCACGGCTTGGTGGTAGTTTGCAGTGACACTTTTGCCGCACTTGAATGTTGCCGATGGCAACGTGTTGTTTGTTGAGCATGCGTGTGTACTTCCCCGTTAAAGCTTTTTCCTTCCCTTTCTGGTATGCACGGGGTTAAGAGGTGTGTAAGGTGGAGCTGGGTGTGGCTTCATGGCTCTTATGTTCTGGAGTTGTAAGCTTGAGGTCAGATTGTCTTAAGTGTCTTGAGGAGCTGGTGCTATTCCTTCTGCCCAGTCCTTGAGGGCCACCTTATGGGACATCGATGTCACCTGATGTCTTCTTATGTCATCCCTTTGTGTCTGTTTCTGCTACCCTACCTCACTTGTTGTATGTTTGGTGTGGGTTTATGTTTGAGGTTGTTGTTATGTCTGGTTTGGTGTTTCATGTCTGGCCTGTTTGGTGTTTCAGGTTAGCATGGATACCAGACATTTCCTTTGTATGTCCTCTCCTCCGGAAGGGGGTCCCTGGAGTTTCCAGGAGGGGGAACCATAAGTAATGCGGCCTGGTTCATGCGACATGGTGGTCCAGGTAGTTGCTACTGGATTCTGTGTTTAGTGTTCATGCTGGGTCCTGCCTTTTGTGCGTGTGGGAACTAGGCGCATTACCAGGATCCAGTGGTAGCGGCATGGACGGCTCGAGTTCCTGGTTACAGCTGTGGCAGGTAGGTGTCCATGTTGGTCCTGTTGGCAGCGGTGTTTTCTGCCTCAGGACACTTACCTGTGTTGTCCGCTGCTGGCTGCTTTCATCTCCTTTGTTGCTAGGCCTGTTGGAGACTCTGGTTCCTCCATGTCGTGGAAGAATCAGTAGTCCCCACCTTCTGACGCCATATTACAGGGACTAATAGGGTAAGTAGGGCCCAGGTTCGAGAGAATGACTCCCCCCCCCTACCATTGAGGGCAGCTCATACAGTCAGGTGGTCAGGGATAGGATTTAGGGATGCTTAGTTGGTGTCCTTCTCCCTTATCCTTGCATTCAGGCTTAGTTGCTTTTCCGTCTACCCCTCATTATACTGTGGGGAGTTTCCCCTCACTCCCCACCGTGACACATAGATGCCCATGACAAGAACGTAGTCCTGCCACTTTAAAATCCCTAGTCAGACCACACATGGAGTACTGTGTACAGTTCTGGGCTCATGTGAAAAATGCAGACATAACATTGCTGGAGAGGGTTCAGAGGAGGACAACTAAAGTAATAACTGGAATGGTTGGACTACAGGACCCAAAAATTATCAAAATTAGGGTTATTCACTTTAGAAAAAAGGGGAGATCTAATAACTATGTATAAATATATCAGGGGTCAGTACAGAGATCTCTCCCATCATCTATTTATCCCCAGGACTGGGACGAGGGGACATCCTCTGCGTCTGGAGGAAAGAAGGTTTCTACACACACATAGAAGAGGATTCTTTATGGTAAGAGCAGTGAGACAATGGAACTCTCTGCCTGAGGAGGTTGTAATTTTGAGTTCACTAAAAGAGTTCAAGAGGGGCCTGGATGTATTTCTGGAGTGTAATAATATTATAGGCTATAGCCACTAGAGAGGGGTCGTTGATCCAGGGAGTTATTCTGATTGCCTGATTGGAGTCGGGAAGGATTTTTTTCCCTTAAAGTAAGGAAAATTGGCTTCTACCTCACAGTTTGTTTGTTTTTTGCCTTCTTCTTGATCAACTTGCAGTATAACAGGCTAAACTGTGTGGACAGATGTCTTTTTTCAGTCTTAAATACTATGTTACTATGTTACTATGAGACCTCATCATTTGCATCAGTGCTGTGGTCTCTTCTAACAGTTGATTAAAGGGTAACACATTTAATGTTATTTAACTCAGTGTTTATAGTTGATCGTTTATGAAACCTTTTTTACAACAGGTAGAGCCATCCAATTAACATCACATCAACTAATACACAGTAAGCCCACAAGCTTAGTTTACTTCATTAGATTTTTATTGAAGAAATAGAAATGTCCCACATGAGAGATGCTCATCTCACCTTTAACAGGGAAAAAGAAGCATATGTACAGGTATTTTCATTTGGTAACAGATAAGTGGCACTAAATTACACTACAACTGCTATGTTACATGGAAGAGCATGTAACTACAAGGCGTGCTTATGCACGCGTGAACAGAGTAAACTCAACCCCCTCACATTTGTGAATTACATCATAACACGATTCTTTTCACCAATATATTTTTGTTTATTTAAACATTGAAATGAAAATACATGAGGTGTTACTTTCATCATTATTCATAATTTCATCATTTTTTTCTTTGTTTTGTTTTTTAGAAAAAGTTTTGTTTCTGTTTATTTTAATTTTAATTTTATTTTTTGCTTTCGGTATGAATTACTGATTTACTCTTAATGCAAAATTTACCATCCCATAAACATTTGAAATGTGTGACATTATTTCTTTATTTTTTACTCAGTGAGTCAGTTACTCATCACAATTCCTGGCCAATTTCTGGATGCAGCGCTGACAAAGAAACAGATTTATAGGAAGCAATATTGTTAGTGACAACATATTTAAAGATAAACAATTCAGTTCTCTGGAAAAAAAAATATATTGTATATTTGTGATTACAACAATGATTAATAGA
Source organism: Bufo bufo (assembly GCF_905171765.1). Taxonomy (NCBI): domain Eukaryota; kingdom Metazoa; phylum Chordata; class Amphibia; order Anura; family Bufonidae; genus Bufo; species Bufo bufo. Next base: position 75,906,407 of record NC_053391.1, on the reverse strand, counting down.
CACCATAAACTGTACAATTGCAGAAATATGCTACAGTAAGACCATCTATTCTCACAAGTACAAATGCATGCTAGTTCCCAGTGACTTGTGGATGTTAACATTTTATTGTTCTTAGACCAATATATTTTAGAGGGCCTAACAGCTTTAACGTTGCAAAGACATTAGGTGTAATGAAGAGATGATTAGAAGACAGAGGTGGCCCCTGGTTAAAGTATAATAGGGGCCCCTCTTTGCTGTTCACAGTTTTTAATATACACTCACCTAAAGAATTATTAGGAACACCTGTTCTCTTTCTCATTAATGCAATTATCTAGTCAACCAATCACATGGCAGTTGCTTCAATGCAATGCAATGCAGGTGTGAAAAGGGAAAAAAATCCAGTATGCAGCAGTCCTGTGGGCAAAAATGCCTTGGGGATGCTAGAGGTCAGAGGAGAATGGGCCGACTGATTCAAGCTGATAGAAGAGCAACGTTGACTGAAATAACCACTCGTTACAACCGAGGTATGCAGCAAAACATTTGTGAAGCCACAACACGCACAACCTTGAGGCAGATGGGCTACAACAGCAGAAGACCCCACCGGGTACCACTCATCTCCACTACAAATAGGAAAAAGAGGCTACAATTTGCACGAGCTCACCAAAATTGGACTGTTGAAGACTGGAAAAATGTTGCCTGGTCTGATGAGTCTCGATTTCTGTTGAGACATTCAAATGGTAGAGTCCGAATTTGGCGTAAACAGAATGAGAACATGTATCCATCCTCTGATGGCTACTTCCAGCAGGATAATGCACCATGTCACAAAGCTCAAATCATTTCAAATTGGTTTCTTGAACATGACAATGAGTTCACTGTACTAAAATGGCCCCCACAGTCACCAGATCTCAACCCAATAGAGCATCTTTGGGATGTGGTGGAACGGGATCATCGTGCCCTGGATGTGCATCCCTCAAATCTCCATCAACTGCAAGATGCTATCCTATCAATATGGGCCAACATTTCTAAAGAATGCTATCAGCACCTTGTTGAATCAATGCCACGTAGAATGAAGGCAGTTCTGAAGGCAAAATGGTGTTCCTAATAATTCTTTAGGTGAGTGTATATTAATAATTTGATCACCAGCATATCTTGTCAGGCTAGGATCATTGTACAATTGTACATTGAAGGAGTTCTGCAGGACATGCTCACGCTTTGTAACATATTGTGTCCCATTCGGGTCCCTGAGATCTGATGTCGGGGACTGTGACTACAAACAGAGTTGCGCTTAAAGTTGTCCCATCATCTCTTTTGACATACCTGTTTTTCTCAGTATATATATTACCTCATAAAATATCCCTTCTGGATCATATTTTTTCCTTGGCACAGTGCTCTTTTCCTCTGTTATTCCTGCTAGAAATATATATATAACAAAATTGACAATTGGGCTTTACTAGTCCCTTGTCGATAGTTTGTGTCCATTCACAATTTAACACTGTCAGCACTGCTTAAATGATGTGTGTTGGATACACAATCCACTGATAAGGGGAATGGAAATGCAAAAAATTAGCATATATTTCCAGGAGGAATAACATGGGAACAACACAATATAGAGAAGAAAATATGTTCCAGAACAGTCATTCCATGAAAAAGGCAATTTTTCACTAAAACAGGCATGTCCAGAATCATGACAGGGATGGTATCAGTGGGCTATCAGTGCAAGAATCTGCAGGGATTTTTTCTTTCAAAGAGTGGGGTAAAGGAAGACTATCAACAGGAGTATCTACTCATCATTCCGGTAACGTTCCAATAGTAATTTATTTATTTATTTATTTTTGCTTTTTTTTGTGGAGTCAGATTATTATGCCACAAATCATTTAGGGAACAGTAAATGAAGAATATTATCTTTTCTTTTGTATATAATTACTGTATATCTGATAATGCAAGATGCTAAATTGATATGTGAATATACGGTAAGTTATCATTTCTGTAAATCTGAATCAGTTGAAATATTATGTGAGGCAAAAAGGAAATTATTTTAAAATTCTAAAAAGAATGAATGCATGGAAATATTTCACTGGAATCCAGATGGTGCTTAATGGTTCATATATTCCGCAAACATGCAGTTCAAAAGTTTACAGAACATTTTTAGTTTTTATATTTTTTATTTTTATCAATTTGGAAACACAATCGTACTCTGAAAAAAAATTGTTCCTCCTCAACACACTTTATGCATTTACCAACATTGTCTGCCTATGGAGGTTATAGGAATGTATCACTTTAAGACACCGTGTTATGAAGAGCGAAAGAGAGAGAGAGACCCTTAGAAGAACTCTCCAAGCAAAGAAGATGGAGCTGCCAACTCTTCTAAATATCTTACTGACCATTTTATATAGTACATCTTATAAAAATTTTATATACTAGAGCTACAATACTCTATATGTCTAGAGTTGTTATGTATGTGAAAACTGCAGATCTGCTGACATTGGCTGAGGTATGTGGAAAACTCTTCTATAGGCTCCAATGCAAAACTGTCTTTTATATCCTTAATAGGATGGAAGCTATGACATTCACTACCATTTCCTAATATTACACATCTGTGGGATTCATCGTCCTCTATATTCCAATGCAATTGTTTCTTTTCACTTCCTTTACTCTAGACAGTATTTTTATGTTAGGATTTATTGGCCGTCAGTAAATATGCTCATAGCTGGCAACTCTGGATGCAATGAACTCTTTAAAAAGAAATAATAATAAAAATCTAATAAAAAAAAAACACTGTGGATAACATGGTTACTATACTATATTTAATGTATCATCTATTAGAAACAGCTAATAACAATACTAGTAAGAATAACAGTTCATTGGGGGGGTATATGGAAAAACATAGCTTCGCACAGAATACATATTTGGATTTTACAGTATTGATTTGAAATAGGGTTCTTTCGTCAGTTTTTTTGGGGAGAGTAATGTATGACATGTCATACTTGTATCAAAGAACATTCCAAAAAACAAAATCTGCTCCTTGCCCATGTTAGAATAGTGGGCACAACTATAGGGTGGTAGTGTCACACCTTACATGTAAATTAAAGAGTTAATTTACAGCATAATAGTCACTGATCCCATGTTTGGCTTGTTTTTATTTTATTTAAATTTTCAGAAAGAAGGACTAATGATATCTGATTCCTAGTGTACAAGGAATATCTTTCCATTTTGTGACTAGGGCATCTGGAAGGCTCATTATCGTGTGTCTGGAGCATCACCAATCTAGTTGGACAGCACTAGCGGAACACAAAATATACTATCAGGGATTAGACCGTTTGACATAATATCTTCGCAAGCCCTTGTGTCCCACTACCGCCTGACCGTCCCTTTTCCCATGGCTCCTTAGTACATAAGCATAGGATTGATCTATTTTGCAAAAACCGTACAGTTTTCATCATAATTCTAGCAGCTACAGTACCCCTGTTGTCTTACTATCATATTTACTATAGTTTAACGTATTATTGCATTTTTCACATATGTTATGGTGCGTATTGTTAAACAAGCATGCAGTCACACCAATGAAAACATACTTCTTTAAAATGTAATACCTTATATGTTTTTTTTTATTATGATAACACTCAACCATGTCATGTTTTTTTTTTCATACTTGGTATATTATGGAAAAATAGGGTGAAGCGCTACAGGCAACCCCAAAGTATTACAGAAAAAAATTGAGTTTTCCACGAGTATTACTGAAGTTGAGATGATCTTTGTAGTATATATATATATATTTATTCTAAGTTGAAGTTTCAATGTGTCTTCTTTTCCTGATATTCTATAAATAACAGTAGACATAATTCTGTCAGCCTCACACACTTCACTAGTGGAGCTACCTTGTTAAAATACCCTATTCAAATGCACAATGCCTGGTATATTGAGGCAAAGCATAATTTAGAGCGATTCTCCTTCTCTGATTTTGGGAATCAATGCTGGAAATGTAATATTACAATCTTTATTATAGGCTGAAGGAAAGGAAAGAAAATCAAGCCAACAGGTCCGGAATATTGAGTCTATGATTAGTTGAGTGAGTTTTTGATCATCAAAACTTCACTGACATGTTTGGAAATGTATCATGGCTTGTGGATAAATTGAGACTGAAGCTTTCACTGTGCAGTTCAAAGCGTGTCAGAAATTCTGTATCAGTTACTGTGACATAGGTTATACCTCACAAATGCATAGACAGGAATCTCGAAGAAGAAGTTCATTTACAGTATACATACACTGTGTAGTATTTGTTGCAATGCAACTTTGTTCTTGGTATTTGGTAAATTAATAAAAGATGAAACAAATAGCTAAATGTAAAAAAAAAAAAATTACGTTTAAAACAATGAAAGAAAAAGTTCTAGAAAGCTAAGCAGTAAAATAATTCTTAATTAGAAGTGTAGTCAAATATGGTTGAACTTGAAAACCTGAGGCTCTGCACTGGTTGTTAGATTAAAGTATCTTTCCTTTAACATTTGTGCTTCCATTGTAGAACAGATAAAAATTAAGATGGTCTAGAAAAGTTTGAACAGTGCTAGGACATACAGACAGAAATTCAAACACATTATCTACACGGAATACTGGTTTTAGGTTCATATCTAAGAGGGGGGAGAGCATTAGAAAAATGGGTACTTGTGACTTGCTTACATCCAAAAAGTTAAATATGTATCAAATAATGTTCAACTTGATTTAATACATGTACTATTTACAAGATACAGAAATGCGCAAAAATTCAGAAAATTTCTGTTTTTAAAGAAAAAAAATCCACATAGAAACAATAAATATGGATAGACCTAGAACATTAAATAAACACGCTGATTCATAAAAAAAAAATAGGGGTATGGGGGAGAAAGTAAAACATAATATAGACAAAAACACATGGAAGTACTATTTAATATGCCATGGGCTTAAATGAATCTCCACTTTTTAATATCAAGTCATTTTAGGTAAAATGATGTGCTTATTTTTTCTTAGCATATCTTTATTGTATTTGGAGCTCTCCTTTATTTTCTGGCATAGCTCACAATCATCATTCATGGACATAGATTTATAGATGACATGCTGGCTGCCTGTAGTCTCCAACAAGGGGAGCTCAGGAACTTGCCATATACTGTTTTAAGTTTGAATTCAATGTATAAACAGTATGCAGTAAACTCCAAAGCTCCATCTAGTGGTGGATGTAGGGAAACAGAATATTACTTTTCAAATTTATGTCAATGCTGGAGTTTTAGAGCTCTGCTAAGAGGTTAATCAGCACAATATTTTAAGCCTATTTAGGCAAAAAAAATGAAATGGTATCCATGGGTGAACATTCCCTATAAGTATAATTTACTTTATATTGTTTAAGCCTACATTGAGCGTGTCCATTGTATTCAATGCCATACATGACTTTGCCCTGACTGTTATTAAAGCCTATCTGTATACTTGATGTTACTATGTTCAGGTCATTTGTAGTACATCACTATTAAAAATAAATCATCCAGTCATAATGAAAGGTAGAAAATAGTATTTATCTTTAAGTGTAAGTTATTCAATTGATTCCAATCAGGTCTTTATACATGCAGCCCAGATTATTGCAGACTATTTTGTAATACCGCACCCAGCCACACAGGATGCTGTTGCTTAATATCCTAAAGGTCCTTTAATGGGCCTCTATATGTGGGTCAGTACGGAATGTAGTAATCATGGAACTGCCGATAGGTTCAATAACATGGACTATAATACATGTTAGTGTATTTATGTACTCGTATGTGTGCTGGAGGGATATACAAAAGGGCAGCCTGGAAGTTATTTGTGTAAACATAAAAAAATTAATGCTTGCTGTGTAACAATGAGAAAAATAAAGAAAAAAATTGTTAAGGCTGTATATTCAAGCACTGTATGATCGGATTTTTAACAAAACAATGTACATGTTTTTTTATTATTTTTCATATATTTTCTGCAGTCAGAAAAGTCCTGCATTATGAAATGCAATTAGGGTATGATGCTGTCAACAGCTGATTGTTGGCATAAGCTGGCTATTGATAGCAGGAGTTAATAAAATGGAGCGGAAAATGGTGGGAATGAATTTTGAAAAAAAAAAGAAAAAAAGATAGCCAGTTTTTTTCCAGCAGTCAGCCTGATAAGTAAAACTCGTAGTAACCAGGTTTGCATTTAAATGAAATATTCCTTCTTCTCTTCTGCATTCACTTGGCTGCCTTCTGCATTGATAATGGCTGTGTCTGCATCGGGGGCATCTTCAGCTCCTTTTGCTTCATTTGTTAAATATGTCCCTACAGAGATCAAGATTATAAAAAACGGTTGTTAGAAATTTTGCTTGTCGTTGACTGTCTATTGTTTCATATACAGATTGATGCAAGGCAAAGCTGCTTACAATGCATTACCATATCATTTATATACAATGTTCTGATCCACATCAGATTATATTAATGTGGTATCTGCATGCTGAATGTCTGCATGTATTGGATGGACTAGACACGCTCTTCTTTTTAATATTGCTCTCAGCTACGTACACTGTCTCTGAGGAATAATGAGAGCAAAAGAAAAAAAAAATAGCATTCTGTGGTGTCTACAACACAATAAAAGTGTACTGATAAATACAGGGTTTGTTAGTAAAGCTTGTATATATTAATATGTGTATACTGGATATCAGCTAAGCAAATCTATGAGTAGGAATATCTAGATTATGGTACTCAACTTTTATTTCTATTAGATGACACCACACTGTATTAAGATGAGTTGCCTAATATATGATAAAGCTGAAGGCATCATGTGGTCAAGTCATGAAGCTCAATGGACATCGAGGCACCATGTGTTCAAATGCATACTATGGAGCACCATTTCCATGCAGTCCCACTGATTATTTAATGTATAGTTGGACAACTATACTTAGAAAACATATTTCAGTACCAATTAATTGCTGTTAAGTGGCTCAGTACAGAGTTAGACTGGCCCAAAAGAGTACAAGGGGGATCATCCAGTGGCCCCCAAAGACCCATGAGAAAAATCCCATTTGGAGCTTCCTTTGAAGCTTGCCACTATAGTCTATTACTTCGATTCAAAACCATTTTGAGTTTATCAATGATATGGGGGTTGGGCAATAGAAATACTTTCCTCTGGTGGGCCCAAGTAACCCTAAGTGTGACACTGGCTCAGTACCAGTAGGAACAGGGTTATGGTGGAGAAATGACAGAGCTTCACCGTATTGAGTCAGCCCTTATAGTTTTTATGGGACCCCTAGAGATATATTCAGCTTCTTTGAATGAGAACATGTACAGTATTCATATCTCCTCTCCATTCATGGTTAGAAATGGTTGGGAATCAATACTATGATCAGGGGGAAAAAATTAGGGCAAGCAAGCAATGTGGTTAGATAATATTTTTGTCAACTAGTACCAAAGGGAGATGCCATATTCTTCGTGTAGCCACCACTATTTTGTGTATATCCTGCCTATTTTCTATATTGTAGTTTCAAATTGTGTTTGTGACATAATTTTCTACTAACCTATCCTTATAGTTCATTAGTGACCAATTGTTTGAGAGGGATTGTCCAATACATACTTAATGGTTTTCAAAGGTCAAATAAAGAAACATTCTAATATACTCAGATTTTTTAATCTTCACAGATGGCCTGTTGTCACTCAAAAGTTTTGGGCTACTCCTGTAACTGTTTTGCTGTAACACAAGGAACTTCCTCCCACTCCTTGTATATCACTTATGTGTATGAAGGTGCTGGCTGTCTAGCTCAGTTTATTAGCCAAGCCAATCCTTTTATTCTTTGTGGCTGATGTGGAGATAAACACACAGGGAGGAGGCTACCTGCTTTGTTTGAACATCACAGTTTATAGGAAATGCTCTGGACTTTCGAGAATGCTTGACCATAGGTGAAATTGGGCAATTAGTGAAATTTAGAAAATTAGAGTATATTAGTACATTTTGTTCTTTTACGTTTGCAAACAACTGAACAATATTTTTCCCAGCAAGGTACAACAATCAACCAACCACCTAGCCTATGCTGCTTCAGAGGTATTTGACACACTAATTATTTGGCAAGTGAGATTTTCCTCACCTGAAATTTGCTAACATTTTTACTAGACACTTTTGCTCTACAGTTACATAGCAATTTAATGGTGATTTTAAACCTGCTCTTGAAATCACAGCTGTAAATTGCTAGACCTAGAGATTTCAGAGTGATGCTTTTAAATGATTCTCAGGTCAGTAAACCACTTACTTTGTCCAAAAGGAACCAGTCGCTGAAAATATTTTACCTCAATTATTTCAGATAATTCACCATGAAGAAGCTACAGGACACAAGGACATATGATGTCACATGAAAACCACTGAGGACATCTACTAGAAGTTTTAAAAGGACACTTCCATCAAAATTGTCTTTTCTCACATACTAATAACTTACAGTATATGTGAATACTCTATGTATTGGGTGGGTGGATTGTTTTCTAGATAATATTTTTGAAGCCTATATAACTTCCTTTTTGTTTGGACTTTTAGCAAAGAAAACAGCCTTGCTTGACTTTCTCAGACAGCCATTGATTCCATCCAGAGAAAGTCCTCCTGTAGCGACTCAATTAGAGCATCACATATTATAGTAATCAATGCAATGCTCTTCTGTATGCATCTTTATCGAGGCCTATCAGGAGAACAATACAGATGCTATAGTGTTATCATAGTTCTACACCTTCTATTACAATCAGAATTGCCTTGCAGATAGCATCTTTCCCTCACAGCAGCAGTAAACTAACTATTGATTATCTATATAGGAGGTTTTATCATTTGTGGGAAGAAAAATACTTTATATGCCATTTTCAATGGTATAGTGCTGCCAAAATGAAAAATAAAAACAGCCAAAATGTTAAAACAAAATGTTTTAATATGTTGTTTTATCATGTTAAAAAAAAAAAACATCCCTTTCTGATGGAAGTGTCCCTTTAAAATATAGGCTCAATTTTGGGGATCTGTTAACTATACTCTATATTAGGAAACTGAATTATATCCTAATGTAATATAATAATTAGAACTAAAACTCTTCTAGTGTTCCCACAAGCATCTGTAAGCAGGATATAGGTGACATTTATACTACATTATAATGTCTATGATTTCAATAAGAACTATAATTAGGGACTGGCTGGTAACACAATTGTCTATTGATAAACGGTTAGTGTAGTGCAAAGATATTGATGACCTATCCTCAGAATAGGTCATAAATATGAGATTGGCGTGGGTCTGACTCCCGACACCCTTGTCAATCTGCTGTTTGAAGAGTTAGCGGAACTCGTGCAAGCACTGCTTATGCTTCAAAATGTCTTGCTTGTAGAAGCAATGCAGTGTAAAGTGAATTGGACAAGCAGTTGTAATTACACTGTTCCACTGCTGCAAAGTAGACGGTGCACAGGTAATTTTGAAGCAGAAGCAGGGCTTGCACAAGCGGCGCTACCCCTTCAAATAGCAGATCGACTGTGGATTTTAAATAATCTTGTGAACCCATATGTGTTCTACCACCATTGGACCCAAAGACCTCATAATATAAGGACAGGAGTAATGTTTGGGGCGCTAATACAGACATATTGGTCACATATTCAAGGCCTAGGAGCTTCAAGTTGCATGTATGGTGCTTGTCCTCTGCTACAATGAAATATATCATTTGAATGAAAAAATAATCTTTTCTTAGTGGTGTTTCCTTTTGTAGTCATAAATATTCCAAAATTACTTTTATTTAGTATACAGCAATAACAGGCTTCAATGCTTAACCAGTACACAATATGTGCACTTAATCTGAGGAATAGTGTGGTTCAGTCTTGAAATGCAATACGATATTGGAATATTGGATATATTCATGACTACATCAAATTTGTTCATGTCATTCACAAGAAGAGGGAAGCACCACTAAGAAGGGATTATTCTTTCATCCGACCGGCATTTTCTAACACCAGCAATACTTGGATGACGGCTTCAATTCCAAGGAGCAAGCTTTGTATTTCTTGTATGCCTGTGTGGCTGTTTTGAGCCAGCTGCACAACCGACTCAGGTGAGCATATTCCTGTGTGTCAAATATATATTCATGATTTAGTCATATCTAGGTCTTAACAGACCATATCACTCATCTGCCATTAGTTCTGTAAATGGAAACATATTACTGTTAATAAGCATAACACAACCCCCAAATCCCAAAAAGTTGGGGTGCTGTGTAAAATGTAAAAAAAGGAAATAAACTCAATAAATAATTAGTAAATCTCATAGACCCATATTTTATTCACAGTAGAACAAAGAACATATTTTACATGTTGAAAGTTAGATATTTTACCATTTCATGAAAAAATATATATTTAGAACTTGATGGCAGCAACGCATCTCAGAAAAAGTTGGAACAGGGGAAACAAAAGACTGGAAAAGTAATTAGTACTAATAAAAAAAGAGCTGAAGGAGCAATTTTCTACAAAGTTACATGACTGACTATAAAAAGAGTATGTTAGAAAGGAAGAGCCTCTCAGATTAAAAGATGTGCAGAGGTTCACCAATTTTCAAATTGAGGCTAAAAACTGTAGAATAATTTAAAAAAATATATCCTGTACTGGAAATCACTGCATGGGCTCAGAAACACTCCCAGAAATCATTGCAATCAGCAAATGCAAGTTAAAACTGTATCATGCAAAGAAAAAGCCATATGCCAACATAATCTAGAAATGCTACCATATTCTCCAGGCCAAAGCTCATCTAAAATGGATTCAGGCAAATTTTAAAACTGTGCATGTGGTCAGATTAATCAAATTTTGAAATTCTTTTTTGAAACTACAGATGCAGTGTTCTGGAGAAAAGAGGAGAGGGACCATCCAGCTTATTATCAGCACATAGTTTAAAAGCCTGCATCTCTGATGGTATTGGGTAGAGTTGAGCGAACACCTAAATGTTCGGGTTCGGGGAGTTCGGCCGAACTTTTAAAAAAAGTTCGGGTACGGGACCTGAACTTGATCCGAACTTGGACCCGAACCCAAACCCCATTGAAGTCAATGGGGACCCGAACTTCACTTTATTATTTTCCGTTATAACATGGTTATAACGGAAAATAATAGTATTAGCTTTTTCAGATCTGAGTTTTCACGATCGTGAAAACTCAGATCCGACAGTATATTCTAACACAGAGGCGTTCCCATGGTGATAGGGACGCTTCAAGAGAATATACAAAGAACTGTGTACATAACTGCCCCCTGCTGCCAGGCAGCAGGGGCCAGACCCTCCTCCCTCCCCAGTATTAAAATCATTGGTGGCCAGTGCGGCCCCGTCCTATTAAAATCATTGGTGGTTAGTTCGGCCCCCCTAGTAAAATCATTGGTGTCCAGTGCGGCCTCCCCTCTCCCCCCCCACCCCTAATTAAAATCATTGGTGGCAGTGGCCACAGGTTAACAACCCCCCTCCCCCCCATCATTGGTGGCAGCGGAGCGGCAGTTCCGATCGGAGTACCAGTTTAATTGCTGGGGCTCCGATCGGTTACCATGGCAGCCAGGACGCTATTGCAGTCCTGGCTGCCATGGTTACTTAGCACTTTTAGCAGCATTATACTTACGTGCGCTGTCTGTGGCCGGACGGCGCTCCTCCTACTGGTAAGTGACAGGTCTGTGCTATAAGCAATACGCCGCACAGACCTTTCACTTACCAGTAGGAGGAGCGCCGGCCGGCCACAGACAGCGCACGTAAGTATAATGCTGCTAAAAGTGCTAAGTAACCATGGCACCCAGGACTGCAGTAGCGTCCTGGCTGCCATGGTAACCGATCAGAGCCCCAGCGATTAAACTGGGACTCCGATCGGAATTGCTGCTCTGCTGCCACCAATGATGGGGGGGAGGGGCCACACTTGACACCAATTATTTTTATAGGGGGTGGGTGGGGGTTCCGCACTAGCCACAAATGATTTTAATAGGGGGTGGGGGGCCACACTAGCCACCAATGATTTTAATAGGGAGGGGGGGCCGTACTGGCCACCAATGATTTTAATACTGAGGAGGGAGGGGGGTCTGGCCCCCTGCTGCCTGGCAGCACCTGATCTCTTACAGGGGGCTGTGATCCGCACAATTAACCCCTCAGGTGCGGCAACTGAGGGGTTAATTGTGCGGATCACAGCCCCCTGTAAGAGATCAGGTGCTGCCAGGCAGCAGGGGGCAGTTATGTTCGCAGTTCTCAGTATATTCTAACTTGAAGTGTCCCCATCACTATCGGAACGCCTCTGTGTTAGAATATATTGTCGGATCTGAGTTTTCACGATCTAACTCAAATCCAATGGTATATTCTAACATAGAGGCGTTCCCATGGTGATGGGGACGCTTCAAGTTAAAATATACCATCGGATTGGAGAAAACTCTGATCCAATGGTATATTAATATTACCCGAACACCGAACCCGAACCTGAACTTTTACTGAAATGTTCGGGTTCGGGTTCGGGTGCCGAACACCGTAAAGTTTGGTACGTACCCGAACTTTACAGTTCGGGTTCGCTCAACCCTAGTATTGGGTTGCATTAATACCTATGGTATGGGCAGCTTACACATCTGGAAAGGCACTATCAATGTTGAACAGTATATAGAGGTTTTAGAACAACATATTCTCCCATCCAAACAGCGTCTCTTTGAGGGAAGGACCTTTTTTGAGATGTGTTGCTGCCATTAAGTTCTAAATCAGTTAAATATTTTTTCATGAAATAGTAAAATATGTATTTTTTACATCTTGTATGTGTTCTATTGTGAATAAAATATGGGTTTATGATATTGTCAGATCATTGTATTGTTTTTATTTACATATATTTGTTGAAATCTAAATAGGGTTAATGAACATATGAATACCAACTTTTCTTTAAAGGTAGAAATGGTAAAATACTTGTATCAAAATGTTTCCACTTGGGGATGCTAAAATATATTATTTTATTGCCATATGGTAGAGAACATTACTTGTAGTTCAGCAATTACTAGGCTAACATTGAACAACTCATCTAATGACCTTGTAATAGCTAGAAAGTTACAATTATAATTTACATGAAAAGTAAAATGGAATGGCAATAGCATTAATATAAAAATAATTGCAGGGAACATACCTTTATGTCTTGCCAAGTATCGCCCAAGCAATATAATTGAACATAATGTGACAAAAACGACTACTGCTACTATCCCTCCTATAAGAGCGTGGTCAGTTGCTGCTTGACCAGGATATGCGTTGGGATCTGTATAGAAAATTTAATATCATATCATTATAAAACAGAATGGCACACAATTATACAATGAAAATAAAACACCTAAAATGTACAGTAAAAGTAATAAAGAACAGATCTGTCCAGGGATATAACAATAGGGGATACAGAGGTTGCAGTCTTGGGGCCCAAAAGGAACCAATAGCTATTCTGATAGAGCTAGATATAGCCTGCAATCATTAAGGCACCCTATCAGATTTTTCATTGGGGCCACAGAGAGCATTATTCATGGAGAAAATAATATAACAGGATATACTAGGAAAATTGACAAATGTTTTTGTCATATTAACTGAAGAGTTGTTTTTCAGCCAACATTAAAGCACATACAGCTATATTCCCCTAACTGAACAATGCTGGTTAATACGCTGACATGCCTTGCAAAGCTGCCCTGGTATTTCAATTGGAAAATATGATCCTAGCTATTTTGGTGAAAAAATAAAAGGAATTGAGAATTAGAGATCAGATATCACTGGCAGAGCTCTGTCTGAATAATACATCGCTTATACAGCTTTTTCTCTGTGGGAAATCCCTAACACATCCTCATCATTTCTATGCCATTCCTGCAGTACATTCACTGAGCTTCAGAAGTTGCATACACTACTTTACTATGACATACATAATATAACAATAATGGTATCATCATCTGATCTAATTTCAAATTTATGCACAGAATTTTAATTGAAAATGCATCAAACACATTAAACATATCTGTATATATGGACGAACTCATGGATTGTGCAGATCACTACATAGAGTTCCTTTTACTGTGATAGAAATGAACCCTCCATTCAATAATGCTGTTAAGTTTGTGATAGATTGTGTTTATGCTCAGTGGCCGATCTGAGAAGCCAGAGCTATAGAGGGAGTGAGAGATCAACAGACTGAACCAATGATGAGACAGGGGTGTGTCTCAGACTCCCCGTAAATACTGTAGCTAAACTGTATTCATAGATTACAGCTATGATCCAAAGGAGCAGCTTGATCCAAAAAAGCAGCCTGTTTCATTTGCAGCCCATGCCCACTGCTGCCCCACTCCAATTCATAACATTATTTATTTAGCTACTACTACTCCCATTTCTGCCACCACTGCTCCCCTCCTTGTACGTTGCCTGCCCTGACCTCGACCGGTCTCCTGACTATGTACAGGGTGGGCCATTTATATGGATACACCTTAATAAAATGGGAATGGTTTGATTCAAAATGGCCGATTTCAAAATGGCCGCCATGGTCACCACCCATCTTGAAAAGTTTCCCCCCTCACATATACTAATGTGCCACAAACAGGAAGTTAATATCACCAACCATTCCCATTTTATTAAGGTGTATCCATATAAATGGCCCACCCTGTATATTGTGGGTCAGCTGCCAACTACATCAGGCCTACACCAGAAGGTAGCGGCCTGGTTAGTTCCCAGTAGCGAAGTCCAGATGCCTGTATGAGGTTTAAAGGGTAAATACCAGGGCACAGACAGGACAGCGCCCTTAGGTTTAGCCTAAAGCCAAACAGGTTAGTTGGCACGGTGGTTCTCCATCCACTGTCCATAACAAAGCCAATCATCAAGATCTGCCGAAAAAAGCATGTATTCACCACCTGTAGGCACTGACCTACATATCAATTTTAAGCTCATGACTCAAACAGTATTTATCATAAAAAACGGATCCAGAACTGTCCTTTTTATAGCTCACATATCACAATATTTGGGCACTAGCCACCTTTTAGGCAGCTTTCAGATGAGCAACGTTTTTGGTCAGTTGCTGTCCGAGTTGGCCTGGATAGCACCCACACTAAACACTGACCCTTTCAACTGAATGGGAATATTCATAGGAGTTATTTTCCACATGGACCATCTGTCCTTGCAGAGAAAATGGCAGCATTTTCTATCTTTGATTTTCCCTTAGTACACCCTGATTCAAATGAATGGGTCTGCAGAAAAAATGGACCTCACATGGTATAAGTCCACTTGAATCCAGCCTTAAATTTACTCTCTCAGTTGGTCTTAATTTGTTGAATGTCAGATATAAAATAAATCCTAAATACAGTTTAGCGGGGAGTGCAGAGAGGAGCGGGGACCCGGCTCTCACATGAGAGCCGCGGCCCTGCTTTGACAGCCCAGACCAGCAGGAGTGCTGATCTGGGCTGTTTAACACTTTACATGCCACGGGCAATGGCACCCACCGCATGTAAAGTGCTGATACAGGTAGCGGACTCCCTCTGTCTCCCATCGGCAGCCCGCAAATGCAATTGTGGGGTGCCGATGTATGTGAAGGCTGCCTGGGGTCTGATGCAGGCCCCAGACCAGCCGTCAGTAATTTTCAGCAGGATACTCCTCTCTGGCGCAGCCTGCTGTTCAATGTTAGAATAGCATTGCCATTAAAATCCAATGCACTATAGGGATAGTGCATTGGATTTTAAAAGCAATCAAAAAGCTGTCTGTTATAGTCCCCTTCCGGGACTATTAAGTGGAAAAAAAAAATTCATTCAATAAAAAAAATCCCACAAAAAAATTGCTTTTTTTGCCCCTTGAAAATACTTTTTAATAAAAAAAATTGCAAAAAAAATCTTCCCCATATGTTTGGTATTGCCATGTCCGTAACAACCCGGACTACATAAATATCATGTAAATTATCCCCTATGGTGAACGCCGTAAAAAAAAATGAAAAAAAAAACTACAGAATTGCTAATTTATTCTTAGTTGACACCGAAAAACATAATAACAAGCGATCAAAAGGCGCCATTTACTCCAAAATGATACCAATGAAAAATTCAAGTTGTCCTGCAAAAATCAAGCCCTCACACAACTCTATAGAAAGTTAAATAAAAAAGTTATCGGTCTTGGGAAGCGGCAATGCAAAAAAAAAAATTTCTTAAAAAAAAAAAGGGGTTTTATTGCAAAAAAGTAGTAAAATGTAAAAAAAAATATATACAGTATATGCATTTGGTATCACTGCAATCATACTAACCTAGAGAATAAAGATATTATGTTATTAATAGTGAAAAATAAACACCATAAAATTTATGTCGTAAAAACGCAGTGGCAGTATTGCTGTTTTTCCCATCTCCCTCCCAGAAAGAGTTAATAAAAATTAATCAGAAAGTTATGTGTACACCAAAATGGCGCCATTAAAAACTACAACTTGTCCCGCAAAAAACAAGCCTTCATAAAGCTATACAGATGGAAAAATAAAAAAGTTATAGCTCTTGGAACGCGACGATGAAAAAAGGAAGAAAAATGCTTGGTCAGTAAAGCCCAAAGTAGGCTGGTCACTAAAGGGTTAAGGAAGAAATTTAGCAGAATAAAAGACCAGAACTCGAGAATACATGGCTTTCTTTGACATTTGTGATTTATTGTAGACTCTCTTCCAATTTGAACCACGAGGACCTCACTGTAGTGCATTATCTTGCATAAAACACATACTGTATGGAATTAGATCTGCCATGCTTTGCAGACCACCCAATTCTATTAGTATCTATTGATCTGTGGGAAACATCAAGGCGCACAAACAAAATTCGGCTGCCTCTGTTATCATTCCAGGAGACATTTTTTATACTTATCAGCATAGAAAAAAAATTTACAATATGTTTATGCTGCATATTGTTTCCAGATTTTAAAAAAAAATGAAAAAAATTAGAGCAGAGCAAAGACACGAAAAAAAAAAATAAAAGGTTAAATCTGCTGACAAGAAAATGCATTATATTGATCAACTACCAGGATGCTTGGAATACAGCGGCTTTACCTTAGTCTCATCCATTTTGTGCAAAATTCAGTCGAATAAATGTGCAAGGGGAAAGAAGCTTTTATGTTTGGGCGTACTTAGTGTTAGACAAATTACAGGATGTGCACTTCATTTCTAGCAATCTTTTGATGTTGAATGATTCTTTGAATTATCTATTCTACTGAAAAAAAGTAAGTCATAAACTCTTCAGCACATGGTTCACTTCTCAAACACTGACAATGTTTATACCCCTCTTGATCAAATGACTAAGAAAAACGGAAAAGGGTAACAAAAACTATAGGACCGCCACAGAAAAGATATGACCCAAAAATAAAAATGTATTAAGGAGCCTTTCAGATTAAAATCAAGCATTATATCTCAGTAGAAGTGGCAGCGTGTGGGGATCTAGTCATGCCAATCACAGAACTGTCCAGATCCTTCCTGCCTACTGTAAGTTGACCTGTTAGGTTTCCTACAGAATCTCAGGGTAGAATAGAATAAAGTAGGAGACACGGAGCTTGATTAGATATATTTTGTTAGGATTTGGTTAAAAGAAAAATGCAGCTCGAATGCTAGGATGCATTGAGAAAGCCAGTAAATTTAGTTTGGGGTTGTGGCAAGTTTATGTGGACAAGGGATATCTGACTGACTGGTGAGTCTAAAGGCTGGGAATCCCATGATCCTATTCTGATGGAGCAGCAGGTCGTGTATACGCATTGCCATTCCATTTCGCCCTCTATGGGAGCGCCAAAGATAGCTGAGTACACAAAATGAATGGACTGGCCGGGTGCATGCTTGTCCTGTCGCTCCATCAGAATGGGAGAAAGAGACTCACGTTCTTGGGATGGTGGGGGTCCCAGCACTGGAATCCCCAGTGATCAGCTAGGTATTCAATATCCTGTAGATATGGGATAACATAAACTTGATACAACCCCTTCAAATTAGTATGTATACAGCAAGAACTGTGTGAGAATGGGGAAAGTAAGACTCACAAGCTTTCTCTATGACTTTCTCTATAATGAAACCAGTCATACCAGTGATACCAGTTATATATTCCTCCCACAGTCACTCTGTGGGAGGAATGTATCATTTCTCTGGCATAAAACTTTTGGAAATTTTTGGTGCAAGGTACATTTTGCACCAAAATGTTGACATTTTGCACTTTTACACAACCCCTGACACTTTTGCAAACATTGAACAGGAGTAGGTGGGCCACTGGAAGGAACCCCGTTGCCTCACTCATTTAACAATGTGTGCACCAGAAAACATGCACATTAGACTATACATCTACATCATTTTTCTTACTGATGTAGATTTGTTTTTCTGGTTCACAGCACTCCTGACAATGGACCAGACTTATCTTTGCAATATCTATGCTACTAGAGTTTTTTATTAAAACTGGTATGAGAAACATCCATCCTGATACATTCTCTGCTTTAACTGTGAGCTTAGCATGTGAAAAATGTTTTAGTTTATTTAAAAAAATACACCCTCCCACCTCAATGGCTCCTTAGACAACTGCATACATTGCCTACCTATAGTTCCACCCTGACTTCCTGTTTCTATAGTGTCACACCCTATGAGTAGAGAAAGGTCATCTGGTACCTTTTCTATTTTTTTTTTTTGTATAAAAAGACTTCTTTATTGAAGTAAATGGAGTTTTGGAAATTACTGTAATTTATTTTTATTTAACATCTACTGGGATGATGCTCCATAAATGGTAAATTATCAAAATGTTTGTGCTGCAGTTTTGACAAATGTAAAATCAATAATAACATCTTATTTGCATTGTAGATTTATTAACATGTCCATCAGCTATAAAACTCCTTCCTGTGCATTTTTTATCAGAATTGCCGCTTGCCATTATATAGATCTGTTGTTGGTGCAATCTGAAGGCACCATCATATTGAGATTTCTAGAGTCAGTCATGTCAGCAGGTAATGCGGGACCAGCACTGCTTAGAAGATGGCTAATTTTGTGCTAATCGTAGGTAAAGTGCTGAAACCCACTACCACCTTCTAGTGATGAGCGGCAGGGGCAATATTCGAATTCGCTATATTTAGCGAATATTTGGGTGAATATTCGTCATATATTCGCGAATTCGCTAATTCGTGATTATTTTCTTGATTGCTAAAAAATTGGCAATGTAATATGCGCATATTGCGCGCGAAATACAGGAGTGGGTCACTGTTACTAATTTTTTTAAGCGGCTAGATGTTTCCTGAGAGTGGAGAAATGGTTGGCATGGCAGAACATTACAATAGCTTTATATGCAGATAGAGTGATATAATATTTTTGCGATTGTGCAAATCGGCAATTAATGCTGCGCATATTTTTGCACAATACGTGCAACTTCACATTTTATCAGGTCTGACTACATATTACTGATTGGTGCACTAAGTATTGTTGTGACATCACAGCACTATGTCTGTAGCATGTATGTATGGACAGCAGAGAAACAGTAATTCCTATCACACTACCTAACACCCTGCACTGGAACCAGCTACACTATATCAGGATATAACCTACACTGACTATCTCCCGCTAACTATCTGTATTTTATATATAAGATAACTAACTATCTAATGTAATTAAACAGTAAAGCACAGAGCACAGCAATAACACTGCTCTCTCTCTCAGATCTCCATAAAACTACAGAAAATGGCTGCTTGGGAAGTTCTTATACAGTAAGGGGTAGGCAGCTTTCCTATTGGTTGCTAGGGATGTTGCTAAGCTCAGACAAAGACATTGCAGCCTTCTGATTGGCCCAAAAGCAAGAAGGGAGGATACTGATGAAAAAAAAAAATCTAGAAAACTTGCAAATATGAATATATTGCACTATTTTCTAAAATAGAAATTAAAATGAAAATTAGAGATTAAAATTCACGATTTGAATAATCGCGCCCAATACTACCACCTTCCAGAAGGTTAAAAAAGAGGCATGTTTAAGTACCCTGCTACTACATTAATTTGTTATGATGGCCAATATTCAAGGCAAGGATTGGGAATAACCCATTTATTACTGATCATAGCTTGACTGTTCATAAGCATTAGAATTTCATTTACATGCAGCCACCCATCCCATCTAATGCGATCAATCATCCCAATGAAGATACATTGATTCTCAACAGCACATCCCTGTTTACCACGGGTGATGAGCTGCATACAAACAATTGTTTTAGGTGCCAAATTTAAGATGCCATTGAACAATGAAAAAGCATTTGATCGGTGGCATATATAGGGCTCTATTATACCTACAGATTCTGCAGGCAATTGTCGGGAGGGAAGCGTTTCTTCTCGGCAATTGCCTGCTGGATAGTGGAGGAGACTGCTGCTATTACATACAGTGATCTCCTCTACAGCGTGGGAGGAGCGATCGTTATGTCATCTCTCGTCCCCATGCTGCATAGTGGTTTGCCTGCAGCAAAACAATGATTATTAAACATATTGAAAGACTCCAATTACCCAATGAACAATTATTTTGCTCGTTCAATGGGTAATCGGTTGTAGTATTAGACTGCTGGATCATTGCTAACAGGCGTTTATATATCTGTAGGTGTAACTGGCCAGTTATCAGGAACAAATGTTCATACAAATCATTTATTCCCAATAATAATCTAAATTATTGACCTATGTAATAGGGCTTAATGGGACACGACCAAGCTAAGTGCCATTAATAAAAATAAAGGGTATCATGTAAATTTATGTGAAAGTCCTATTTGTAGGACCACCAACTACTAAGATAATAGTGGTTCTGTGACCAAATTGTGGGGAAGTAAAGGAGATTTGTTCTCTTCACTTATGCATTGTCTACAGAAACATCTAATTGGCTTTTGGCTTTGGTTGAAATACCCCTTTAATCTCCCGAATAATAGAATAATGGAATGCCCCTTTAATCTCCCCAACACATGAGGTTTCTTTTCCATAGGAACTGTAATATTAACATACTAGGGATGAAGATACCTTCAAGAGAATTGTACTGTCCTACCATCATGCAAGGAACAAGTAGAGATGACAACAATAAGTGGTAGAGTGGTAAAAGCTGTTATGCTGGCGGCATGTGTGGGTGTCACTCACCCAACTGCCCCCTCTGCTGCCCAACAGTCCAGACCCGCTGGCTATCAGCAACGGGCCTGATCACTGGCATTGCACGCACACTAGTCTTCCTCAGCCAATGGCTGGGCACTTCTGGGTCTTTCAGACACCTTTCCCTATGTGAGGATGTCTGAGCTTTAGGTTGTCTAGCTTGCTAGTTCCCAGTGAATGAACTATTCTGTCTACCTTTGTACAGATCTCTGCCCTTTTACTGGCTCAGACACCCTGCTGCCTGACCTGACCATGGACTGTTTACAGTATTGTCCCTTTGCTGCCTGCAAGACTAGTTTCAGGGATTTCCACATATTTGGCTTGCCCTGACCTCTGCTTGTTTCAGTACTGTGAATATTGCCAAATCACTGAGAAAGTTTTTCTTTAGCGTTTTTGCTCTGCCACCATATGCATTACATATTGTGACTTTAAAATGCTTATTTATGCAGTATCACTTAAATATTTTGTATTTTAGGATGCAATTTGTCCTTTTAGTTTATTCTCATTTTAATTTTTTTATGTTTATAGTATGCCAAACAATTGCCAGTGTGCTTTTATAGCTCATAGTTTATTAATAGCACTCATTTTATACCTAAACCGAAGCCTAATAAAATGACTCTTATTCATGGTAATTTACGTACTTATAATTCACAGTAGAAATAAATGCAGGGGCAATTTCCATTGGCCGTGGTTGCGGTATAATAGCTGTAGTAAAACTTCATGCCATATTAAACATCTCAGAAACCTCTAATGGAAAAGACTGTGAATTGTGAAAATCTTGCTATGTTCACATGTTCGATTTTCAGGATTTTCCTCTTAAATTTATGGTAGGAATAAAATAAAATATTGCATAAAAGTATCAATCAAAGCAGAGATAGCTCCCAAACTGCATCGTAAAAAGAGAAACATGCATTTCTCCAACCTAAATGAACTTATTTACGATAAAATTCTCATTTTCGTCCCTGGAAATATTTTAACTTTCGATGCTTACTAGTTGCACATCATTTTTATGTAATGTGCCTCTCTACTGCTTTTTTGTGTTGTGCATTTTACTGTCTCCTTAAGGGTGTAAGGTACTCATGTTGTAAAATGCTTCATTTACTTTATGTTGCAGCTTGTGACTCCAGTATTATGTATGTATATAGTTTCTGGTTGACTTTATACTTTCATGCCATGGCAATCAGGTGAACATACTTCTCTCAGAAGTAAGGTAGGGACCTGAGGCTCATTTTAATGGTAAATTTTAAGTGCATGAGTGGGATGGGCCAAAATTATTGGTGGCTTGCCAGATTGACACTTCCTTGAATTATTTTGTGTCTGCAGCTTTATATGAAAGTACTTCTGAGGATGATGAACATTTTATGAAGATGAAAAACAAACATTATGTAGTGCAACTTAGTCAGGGAAGAAATACAAGAGTCATAATGCAATATGTTAGATTCCATGCCATGCAATCCTGTAGTTTCTAGTAGTCGGCAGTTGCACAACAACCATACCATAAAGGAAATTTATACCATCAAGGTTACAGAGCAATTTAACTCGCCATTTACGGTATACTTACAAATGTAGCAAACATTGACTTGACACTTTATGTGCAACAAACTATAACTTGATTCTTTTATGGTTTGTGTAGTTTGAATCATGTAATGTAGGCAGTGTGGGTGATGGTGTGTTCTGTGTGGCTTTTTCATGTGAGATGGTTTAGGTCTTGCAGCGTTTTGGTGTCCGCCTGACGATGCGGAGCCAAACAGATCCGTCCTGACTTACAATGTAAGTCAATATGGTGTAATTGAAAACGGATCCGTCCCCATTAACTTTCAATGTAACTCAGGACGGATCCGTTCTGAATAATGCAAACGGATTGCTCAGGGCTGTACAGACATTATCATCACTTGCTGTCCCCAATAGAGCTCACAATCAGTATATTGTTGCAGTGTGGGAGGAAGCCAGAGTACCTAGAAGAAACCCACGCAAACAGGAGGAGAACGTACAAACTTAAGGCAGATGTTGTCTTTGGTCAGATTCGAACCAAGGACCCCGACGCTGCAAGATACCAGTGCTAACCATTGAAACATCGTTATCTTAAAATATCTTAAAATTATTTTAAAATAATATAATAATACACAGGGAATAAACAATCACTGTATGTTTTGGCATAGCAATTATGTAATACATTTCCTGAATTTTATGCAATTTTAGAACTTGGAACATCTTTTCAGAAACTTTGTTGAAGTTATATTTATTTTAAATGGTAACATGAAAGAGAAAAGCAACCTACTGTCACCTAAATGTATAATTTATTCCTTTTTGTTTTAGTTGACTATGGCTTCATGCCATGCTTTGTAGGGGTGGAACTTAATGAATAGACAATAGCCTGGGTGATTGAGAATACAAAGTTTTATTAGGTTTATTAATTTATTCCTATTTAAACACCCACAATAAATTACAAATTACAATATTCAATTTAGTTCCTAGCTTTTTAACTTGACATTGTGAATTATAGATGTCATGGCAAATGTCAATTTTTTTTTTTTTTTCTTCAACACATTTAGCATATTAAGTTTTAAGTTTGCTAAGTCAGTATAAAGAGGATTCACTATGCTGTTTGTACAGTGTGGCAGTCTAATTTGCTTGGTATTAGAATGGTACGCCATGCAAAGAGTGTAACATGTTGTGGCACAATAATCTGATAAACAGTGCATAATCTGTACAGATGGTACTTACTACATGTGTGCCAATATAGTCCAGCTTTCCATCCAGAAACAGAATTAAATATTTGAACAATGTTAAAATAAAAATAGGCAAATAATTAAATGGATTACTGACAGATACACGATAGATAGATAGATAGATAGATAGATAGATAGATAGATAGATAGATAGATAGATAGATATGAGATAGATTTGAGGATTCAATCAAAATTGGCTTATGTTCTATCCCTATCCCTAGGACCAGAAAAAAGGACTTTACCATGCAATCACTAAATAGGGCTGCACATCCCGGACCAAATATGTCTGCGCATGACGGTCTGGAATCTGGACTAAATGGAGAAAAAGAGGAACGTGAACAAGTAAAATCAGTGGAGACATCACCAATGCTCTCATTCATCTTAGCAAGTGTGTTGGTCTGTCTTATGGTTCATTTACAAAAGGTCAGGACTTCTGAAGTCTTGAGTTGGAATAGTTCTGCCAAGACTCAGAAACAAGGAAATTTCACTTGTGAAGCTAACCTCATCTCCTGCCTGGACTACTACAATATCATTTTCTCTGGCCTCCCATCTAGCATTCTCACTCTCCTCCAATCTAGTCTAAACTCATCTGCCCAGTTAATCCATTAGTCCCCTCGTTCCTCTTCTCCCTCTCCCCTCTGCTAATCCCTTCACTGGCTCTCCCTTGCCCAGAAAATTCAGTTCAAAATATTAACAACTAAATACAGTATAAGGCCATCTACAATTTGTCCCCCCCTTATATCTGTAACCTGGTTTCCAGATACTGTACATCCCTACACGTAATCTCCAATCCTTACAGGACCTCCTTATTTGTTCTCCTATTGCCTGTTTTTCATACAATTGTCTACAAGATTTTTTATGTGCATCCCCCATACTTTGGAACTCACTATCCCTGCACATCAGAGTCTTCCCCAACATCCAAACCTTCCAAAGTATGTACTTGAAAACCCACCTCTTCCAGAAAGCCTACCACCTACAATTAGCATGCTGCCACCACACAACCAGAGGACCAGCTTTTACCCTCACTAACTGTGTCGTTCCCCTTCCCTTGAAGAGGGCAAGGTCTTCTCTCCCTCTGTACCAGTTTCATTAGCATTGTATTTGTGTTTTATATTAAGTATATGTAACCTCCTTTGATGTACAGTGCCATGGAATTAATGGCCTTTCAAGTAAATACATAAAAACAGATGGATAAATATGAAATAGGATAGATGGACAGATATGTATGTGACTCTGAGGGAGAGGAGGAGGAAGAAGGAGACTGCACCCTGGCCCTAGAGAAGCTACGCAAGCTGAAGACAACAGTGCACTTATAAAATCCTTCTTCAAGTTCACCCTTTCCCAGGCCCTAGCCCCGCTGATTCAAGAAATAAGAGAATTAAGGCAAGACATGAGGGCTCTGGGGCATCGAGTAGACAAGCTGGAAAACAACCAGGGCCTAGTAGTAGCGCACAGCGCAGCTTTAGTACATTCATTTGAGGCCCAGATCAGTTTGCACAACAATTCCTACCTCATGATCAAGGACCAAGAAAACAGAAGCCAACAAAATAATGTCAGGATAAATGGATTGTTGGTGTTGTCAGAGCAGCTGGAACCTGCTGCCATGAATCTATTCGCGGACCTGCTGGGCGATGATAGGGCAGAAACTATTATTATTGAGAGGATCCACCGATCTCTCCATCCCACGCCTAGACAAGGAGAACCACCCAGAGATGTTATATGCGGGTTGCTGAGCTTCTGGCATACCACGGCCATTTTGCAGGCTTCCCATGATAATAAAGAACTAAGGTATGGCGACTCACTAGCTCTCCTTTATCAGGATGTGGCCCCTTCCACATTGGCCAAGCGCCATGCCCTCAAGCCACTAACTGACCACCTATGGAGCCAAAAGCTGTTGTACCAGTGGCTATTTCCCTTCGGGCTCATCTTTACTAAAAATGGACGCCGCTGTTTTGTCCGCATGCCCAGGATTTGGAAGCTTCTTGGAATATCCCGGACATTCCGCCACTGCCCATAGAACCCTGGCTACCAGTTGACATTGCCTTGTCCAAATTGTCAGAGCTACCCGCCTTGTAGCCCTGGGTGGTAGTCTCCAAACACAAAACCTCCAACAGCAAGAGATGCCTGGAGTGAACTACAATCACTCTCCCATCTCTACATGGTTCCAGTGCCAGCAGAAGTTGGAGATATCACCTTCTGTGCCACTATTCACACTAGTAGAACTCCTCACAGTGTTTGACGGGACACTTACCCCCTTTCCCTGTTACCTCATGCACTGGATATAGGTATTAATGGAGTCCAATCATGCAAATCAGACCCCTTTTTGTTTTATTGATGCTGCCTCTAAAGAATTGGCAAACACCTCCAGATATTTCTAGGTCCTCTAGCTTTGTCACCCACATACATAATGGAGTGTCTTAAGAATACACAGGGAGCTCTGTGGTGTCCATGTCCAGCAGAGACTTACCTTAGGCGCTTCATCCATCCATGCTGGTGTCTGGGACCTGGATAGCTACCTACAATGACTTTTTTATAGACTCCTCTATGTGCTACATACAGAGTCACACAGATCATCTGCTACCAGCAGCAGAAGTCTTACCACAGGTATCTGTGAACTGAACTATCAATATTTCATTGTATATGTCTTCGGCATTATCCCTTTTTCCTATTATCAACACCTGTTATGTGCCTTTTGGGTTGGATGGCAAGGGGAGGGGGTGTGTCTTAGAGTTGACTCTGGCCTACCCCCTCTCCCTATCTCTCTTATCAAACAAATATATTTATTTTAGAAGCATGGGGGCGAGGGACCGGGTTGGGATGACTTTCCATCACCACCCGCTCCCACATGCTCCTGCACAGTGGTCTAACTCAGAGACCACTCAGGTGCTACTGCTCCTTACGCTGTGGCTTCTGCTATGTGATGTGGAGCCTGGCAGAACTAGCAAACTACTAATGTACACGTTACAGATTGTTCCGAAATGTTCCTTTGTTCCTGTTTTACATTATGTTTTATCTTTTGTATTGCCTTGGATGATCTATCTGAAGCATGACCTGACTACTACAATTGGTTCCCTATGGCGTCCATGAACATAACTACCATTAATATCAGGGGCCTCAACACTCCACAAAAAAGGTCACAGATCCTTACTCTCTTGAAACAAAACTGATATCTGTTTCCTGCAAGAGACCCATAGCTCACACAAACTTCTCACAGTGGTTTCATTGTACATACCAAACAGCCGCTAGAGGTGTTAGTATTGCAATGTGAAAATATGTACCTTTCACCCCCATAGTGGTACAACAGGATCCAGACGGACAATTATTCATTCTTTTCAGCAGTCCATCGATCATACCAGAGGATAGATTACATATTGCTATCAGAGACACATATAGATATGATATGCTGATCCACTATCAGCCCTATTACTGTTTCGGAATACACCCCAGTAACAATCTCCCATTCCTTCGCCAATCTTCCCTCTCGACAATGGATGTGGCATTTAAATGAGACCCTTTTAGATACAGATAAACACTTATCTCAATACTTTCAAGACAATAAACCATCTGATACCTCCCAGACCATAGTTTGGGAAGCCCACAAAGCATTTATACGTGGAGAATTCACAGCATTGGGTTTAAGACTTAAAAAGAAAGACAGAAAATTCCCTGCTATGTCAAATTGCAACCATAGAAACTATTCAGAAAAGATCTAAAGTGACACTAGCCCAAGAAGAACTTCTTTCTTTAAGGCAACAACTGAAGATGCTTCTCAACATAAAATGTGCGAAAGCTTATCAGTACGTCAAATTCAAGCAATACATACATGGAGACAAAGGAAATAAACTGATGACTTATCTAATTAAAAAACATAATGAAACACAATACATTCCTACCATTAAAACAAACATGGGATCGATTGTTTCATTCACAAAAGACATAGCAGAAGAGTTTTGCTCTTATTACAACAAATTGTACAATCTAGATCCCACTCATCCCATCTCACCAGAAGGGCAACAAGAAACTGAAAGTAAAAAACATAAAGATATATTCCTAAACAACCTTAATCTCCCTAATTTAAATGCTGACGAATGCTCACCCCTACTGGTCCCCATTACGGATGAAGGCCACACATAGGCAAGGCCACATGACCAGACGGTCTCCCGGTGGGATGCTATAAAAAAACTTCTTCCCACACTAGCTCCCCATATAACCAGTTGGTGCCAGACTCTTGCTAAAGGAAAACCCCTCCCGAGGCAAGCTCTTGAGGCTACCAGCACTATCCATAAATGAAAACCAGCTCACCTTACAATCCACCGCCCTGTGCACGGAACGAGCCAAGCAGATCACTCTTGTAGAATATAAGAAAAGATGGTTCCAGCACTTGTAATAACTAAGTTGCCTTTATTTATTTCTTGTGGCATGTAACTCACATGGACACAAACTTTCACCCCAGCATGGTTGACGCGTTTCGAACAAAGGTGATCGAAACGCATCAACCATACTGAGGTGAAGGTTTGTGTCCATGTGAGTTACATGCTGCAAGAAAGAAATAAAGGCAACTGAGTTATTACAAGTGCTGGAACCATATTTTCTTCTTATACCATCACTATCATTCCTAAAAAAGGTAAAGACAGCAAGGAATGTAGCAATTATAGACCCATCTCATTGCTTAATCTGGACATAAAAATATGGGCCAAACTGTTGGCATCTAGACTTAATGCCCTCACCCCCAAAATTATCCACCAGGAACAAACCGGCTTTGTCTTGGCCGGGAGGGAAATTGTCAATTATGTAGACTCATTAATGCCATTACATGGGCCAAGCAGCAAGCTCTTACCCTTGTTCTTCTAGGTACTGATGCCAAAAAGGCTTTTGACAAAGTTGACTG
Organism: Bufo bufo; assembly: GCF_905171765.1. Classification (NCBI taxonomy): domain Eukaryota; kingdom Metazoa; phylum Chordata; class Amphibia; order Anura; family Bufonidae; genus Bufo; species Bufo bufo. Next base: position 75,877,741 of record NC_053391.1, on the reverse strand, counting down.
GTTTTACATGCAGCGTGCGATGCACAGATTTGGAATACCTGACTCCTTTATCCAAGCAATTATGTCCCTATACCATCTGCCTAGTGCTAGAGTGAGAGTGAATGGAACCCTGTCATGATCCTTCCATATCACTAATGGGACACGCCAGGGGTGCCCACTCTCCCCCTCCCTATTCATCCTGGTGATGGAAACTCTATTACAAGCTTTCTGGGACAACCCTCTTATAAAAGGTTTGAAAGTAGGCAAAGTGGAACATAAATGTGCTGCTTTTGCAGATGACCTTGTACTAATTACAAACCCTACACAGGCATTCCCACAGATTCTGGATTTCTTTATTACATTTGGCTCATTATCTAAATTTAAGATAAACTATTCCAGGTCTGAAGCTATGGGTGTTTCCCTCTCGGCTCAGATGGTCCACGCTCTTAAATCCTCTTTCCCTTTCAAATAGAGCTCCGACTCTTTGCCATACCTAGGAATAACACTCACCAATGACCCTACAAGACTATATAAATCCAACTATCTCCCCCTCTTGAAGAAGATTAAAAACCAGTTACATTCTTTATCACTGCCATGTCTTGGATAGGGCGCAAAAACCTTCTACAAACATATATTGTCCCAAAACTCCTATACTTGTTACAAATAGTTCCCATCCACCGTCCGCAGTAATTTTTTATGCAGGTCAGTCCTACCTTCATAACCTTTCTCTGAAAGGGTAAAAAAACCAGAATATCCTATGACAAACTGATTTTATTTTTATTTTTTTCAATGCTCATATCACATACTGTACTTGACAGGATTCTAGTTGGAAATGGTCTATATAAAGAGAAAGAAAGAAAGAACTGCAATATATCTGAATTTCACTAAGGCAACTACATTTTACATCTGAACTGAAAAAGTAATTTCCTTTATTCCCTGCAGAGAGCAATAAGGCCCAGAATCAAGGGTCCAATGTAAGTACTAACTCAAGTTGCAAATTAAATAAATGTGATAAAAGCTTTCATCTGGCTGTTGATAAAATGTGCAAAGGCACTGATTTCGACAGACATATTACAATGCATCTCTTGTATGGCTCCCTAATGCAGATTCATCAATTGCCTCCATTCGGGATTTCTTGACTACGGGAGACAGAAATGTTACTCACGTCTTAAGTACTGCCCACTGGGGGAATATGAGATGTGTTCTAATCTGGCTAGTCATTAGAAAATAATGGAGCCATGTTTATTTTACCAAATTACAGCAATACTGAAAGTATTTGAAGACAGATTCAATTTTTGCTGACTTCTGTTTTCAGTTATCACTGAGGGCTGAATATCATAATCGAGAAACTTTGAGAAAATTCTAACTTTTATTGTATTTCAATTAAGGTTATATATATAAGATTATGGGAATATACATATACAGTGCAAAGAGCGCTATGGCAGCAAACTGACACAGCTTTGCTCGCATGATGTACATCTAGTCAAAAACTGTAGTTCACTAATCCTACTGCACAGGCACCTTCAGTAATGTCATAAATGTAAAGGTAACCTGTCATGTGAATATACTGCTGGGGAAATTGAGCAGATCTGCATAACTTTGGTTTGAAACTGAATTATATTATTATCAACTAAATAATGATTATATGATCTTTTGAACTACAGGAGCTTTTGAACCTCCAATTACTAGCAATAATATATGGAATATAAGATAGAAATATTATTATTATTATTATACATTTTTTTTGGGGGGGTTAATTATAGAGAAAGTCTAAATGGACTGCACAAAATTAGGAAAATAAAACATATTTTTATTGTTTAGGACTTAATTTTGTGAGCTGTGTAAATTACATTGATGAAAAAAAATCCCCATATAAAATAATCAAGATAGCAAATATTAAATATTTGGTTGTAAAAAAAAAAAAAATATCAATGTTTTGAGTTTTCCATGAAGGAAGATAACACTAATCAAACATGAACACAGAACTGTTAAATTATAAAACCACAATGCAAACCAAGGACATTGACAGATTTACTGTATAATTATACTACTGTATAATTAGAGCAAGACAACATCAATTCATAAAAATGACTAAATCACATAAGGTTAAGGAAAAACATAGAGGATAAGGACAAATCCTGTCTTTTTACGGAATGTATGTCTAGAATTTTGAAAATGATGGTCCAGCTTTGAGTAATATTGGCTGGAAAATTTGGAAACATAAAATGGTTTGATTTTGGTGACATAAGCATTGTGATTTCCTGACTATCAAAAAAGTAAATATTATACAATAAAATAAAATAAAAACATAAAGAAATAAATACAATACTCTGCAATCCCTACCGATCCATTGCAAAATCTCCAGAGAGCCCCCTGGTCTTTGTTTATAAGTGGCCAGCATATGACTATTGTAGCATATAAGCGGTCTGAAAGGTCATATGATTTAGGCTAAGTTCACAGGAACGTGTGTGATCCGTGGCCGTAATCGCGGGCCGCAATACACGGGCACAGTTCCGTGTGAATTCCGCATCACGGATGCGGACCCATTCACTTCAATGGGTCCGCAAATCCGGAATCGCGGAACGGTCGCACGGGACGGGACCCCTCGGAAGCACTACGGAGTGCCTCCGTGGGGTTACGTCCCGTACTTCCGTTCCGCAAAAAGATAGAACAAGTCCTATCTTTTAGCGGAACGGCCGGATCGCGGACCCATTAAAGTGAATGGGTCTGCGATCCGATGCGGCAGACCTACGGCCGGCGATCGTGCATTGCGGGTACAAATGTTTGCGAACCGTTCACGGTGGGCCCCATTCACTTTAATGACAGGCAAAGCTGAAAAACCTTCAGGTCATATTTGCAGCAACCAAATACTTACTAGAAGTGCACAAATAGTCCCACAACATGGACAATGACATACCAAAGGAGGATCAAGGCAAAAAGTCCCACAAAAAATATGTATTTTAACCAAAGGGCATTTTTATGCGTCTTAAAGGGAAACTCTCAAAAACGTGCCCTGCTGGAGCCTAGAAAATTTTTATTTTAGGCCACGGGAGTATGGGCCCCAAAAAATAGGCATTCACCTGACAGAAAAGAACAAGTGATTATGTGTCTGGAGGTACATTAGGCAGTAACTGGATATAATTTTTTACTGTAGACCCCAAAAATTAGTAATTCACCTGACACAAAAGGCCTTTTATGCCGTAGTATACAGTATACATAAGACAAGGACCATTCTTTGTTCTGGGTGTTGGCTGATATGTATGGGCTGGCATGAGGAAATTCAATTACACATTGTAACGGGGCGCCGTAGACCTCAGAGAGGTCGTCGAGCCTCTGCCAGATGAAGGCGGGCAGCTTGCGGCGGTTGGGGTTGTGTGAGTATTTAAAATTAATAATTTTTTTTTTTTAGGGTTCCCGACCAGGGTTCTCCACCAGAAAAGATGAGGAGGACGTCGGCAGTTTTTTAATTGACAATGCTTCCTTATCCAGATGGTGGTGGAGGAAAGAACACACCGACCGCCGCCAACGCAGACCACCAAACAACTCGGCTCCTCTGGTACGAGTTCTGTGAGACCATTGTGCCAAATTGGGATGACCTCAGAGACAGGCAACGGAATTAGTGGAGTAAGTATACAGTATTTAAAGGGATTCTGTCATCAGATTTAACCCCTCTAACCTAAACATATGCTCATGTCCAGACTAATAAGAAGAATCCTAAACTGGCCTTATTAAACCTCACTTTGGCTCTATTTGCCTAAAAAACAGTTTTTTATAACCTGTCAATCACTTACTTAAGGTGCCCAAGGGGAGGTCTGTTAATACAGGGTGCCCGGCCTCACCCCTCGCCGCCCGGTTCCCTGCGCGCCGCCTTCCCTGTCTTTTGCGCCGCCTTCCCTGTCTTCTGCGCTGCCTTCTACAGCTCAGCGCCGCAATCCTCCCCATCCCTCTGCCAGATCTCCGTTTCCATACGGTTTGCCGAATCCGGTTGGTATTTCCGGCAACGGATCCGTGGGGGGGGGGGGGAACTATCCATTTTCATGCGTTTTAGACGGATCCGGAAGGCATTTTTCGGCAACGGAACTGCCTGCTGGAATCCAACAACGCTAGTGTGAAAGTACTTTTTTAGTATTTTGAGCGCACAAGGGTGAAAGTGTTTTAATTAGACCGTGGTCCTGATTCACCTTAATGTCTCCCTACTGATCTCTTTGGCATTGTATATTGGGGGCATCTGCCTCCTGAATTCAGGAAAATGTAACACAGTTGTGTGTTACTCCTATGCTATAAGGAGGAATTTAATGTTCTTTCGTTAAAGAGCCTGATAGCAGAAGAGATTGATGTTTTAATGAGTTCAGTTACAAGTAGTATTAGGGTGATTTATCATTTAGTATAACTTAGTGTAATATGATAAGGTAACATATCACTGCAGGGAAAACTCCTGTATTAATTATCTTAATAAACTCTTAATAATTATCTCAATGCACACATGATGAAGCTCCAAAGAATTAATTGACACATGTTGCTTTGCTACAATGTATCCTAAAATTCGATTCTATTTAAATTGTCAAAGAATAAAAGGTTTATATATTATGGAGGTTCCCACTGACAGAGGGATCCCCCAGATTGGTCTTCTCCCCCTTATCCTAATATAATGTGAATCTGCAGTGTGTCTCCAATTCAGAGGTGTATGCAGAGGTAAAATTGCCCTTCTGGTGCTGGTAAAAACCATTGCATCCTGAACCATCGGGGACAGTAGGACTTGTTGCTTGTCTGTGCCCCTCTCCCTTCTATTAGGACTCATTCCCCTAATTATATATTGGTTGTGGTGGGAGAATCTAAGCCCTTGTTCTCAAAACCCTTTAGATTAAGGTTCCTTTCACATGGGCGAGTTTTCCGCGCGGGGGCAATGCGTGAGTTGCACCCGCACTGAATCCGGACCATTCATTTCTATGGGGCTGTTCACATGAGCGGTGATTTTCACGCATCACTTGTGTGTAGCGTGAAAATCGCAGCAAGCTCTATTTTGTGCGTTTTTCACGCAACGCAGGCCCCATAGAAGTGAATGGGGCTGCGTGAAAATCGCAAGCATCCGCAAGCAAGTGCGGATGCGGTGCGATTTTCACGCACGGTTGCTAGGAGACGATCGGGATGGGGACCCGATCATTATTATTTTCCCTTATAACATGGTAATAAGGGAAAATAATAGCATTCTGAATACAGAATGCATAGTAAAATAGCGCTGGAGGGGTTAAAAATAAATAAATAATAATTTAACTCACCTTAATTCACTTGTTCGCGCACCATGGTGATGGATCATGTGATGGACCATGTGATGAACGCAGTGACGTCATCAAAGGTCCTATTCCTCACAGATGAAGACATAAGAGATGCCGGCTGTGCGAACAAGTGGATTAAGGTGAGTTAATTATTATTATTTTTTTATTAACCCCTCCAGCCCTATCTTACTTAGCATTCTGTATTCAGAATGCTATTATTTCCCCTTATAACCATGTTATAAGGGGAAATAATACAATCTACACAACCTGGAACCTAAACCTGAAGTTCTGTGAAGAAGTTCGGGTCTGGGTACCACATTCAGTTTTTTATCACGCGCGTGCAAAACGCATTGCACCCGCGCGATAAAAACAGAACAACGGAACGCAATCGCAGTCAAAACTGACTGCAATTGCGTACCTACTCACGCGGGTTTGCCACAACGCATCCGGACCTTATCCGGACACGCTCGTGTGACAGAGGCCTAAGGGTTGCAGCCAAGCTTTGCTGGGATTGCTCTTTTTAGGGGGCCCCTACAGCCATATGAGCTACCTTTATGATAAGAGCATCATTGTTTCAATATCCACTGGCATCACAAACAAAAAATAAGGGGAATTGGAGTCTGTAAGCCAAACTACCATCTCTGACTCCACTATTTTATCCCACTTAGACTCCGACTCCAACCACCCAAAACTGACTTTTACAATACTCTGTAATTATAATACTCTGAGTTATATTTTGGTAAGTAAAGGCTGCAGATAAAATATAATGAATATTTATATGACTATTATGTATAACATTTCCTAAATTCTTAAAACTAAAACTTATTTTCAAAACTAAATATGCAAGCAAGCCATGCCTCTACTAAGTTAATCAGATGATATTAATCATATAAAATATTTAAAATTTTTATTTTGAAGCTAAAGTTGGAGGTAATACATTTTTACTGACTCATACTGTGACTCCATCCAAAACTGGCTACAAAGTTAGGCCTCTGGTTTATGGTGTCCTTCTTTTATTACGAGGAACAGGAAGTGGTAGTAGAGTGCATTCCTTGTTTGGGATGGGGTGTTTACCGATACCAAGCGAGGGAGGGTGTTCTGAATTTGTTACACACCACTCAGTCGTTTATATAAACAATATTTTCAAGATGTAACATGTTACTACTAAATAAACAGGAACAGAATAAGAAATTCAGGCCATCTATATGCCTAAAACCCAGAAAATGAAGGACCTGATTGTGTGCTAGTTATCTTCCAATGATATCATAGAAAGTCATTCCAAACTCAATTTGTGTCCACTTTCATTCCCCCGGTTGCAGTAAAATTATAGCAGTGAGAATATTGTAAACAAAAAAAAAGTTCAGCTGAAATTGCATTGTAACCATACCAGAGTAAATTTATCCTGTTACACGGCACAGTGGTGGAGATTTGCAGTCTTTATAATAGAACTTTCATTGTAAAATGTTTCATTTGGTTTATTTGCAACCTAATCAAAATATGTAGAAAAAAAAGAGATCTACTGCATGTTTCCTCTGAAAGTAATTATCCTGAAATGTGGCGTACAGCTGCCCAGTTGGCTAATCTACACATAATGCTTTTTCCAGGGTGCACTGTACAACAAAGCCATTTCCTTACTGTACATGACAGACAAACAAAAACAAAAAAATGCATGTGATTACACTGCATAGAATAACACATACTACAGATATTTTGCCAACACATCCCAGAAAATCTGCAGCACGGAGACAAAGGGGAGGTAGTTATCATTCCCCCAGGTCAGTTTTATGGCATAAAAAAGTCACACATTTTGTGTTTGTGACTTTCTAAACACTAATTGCACCTAAATTTAGGGGCAAGTGGCATTTCTCCGCAGTCCTCTCTATTCTCCTGAGAAGGGGCATTGTAAGGGTGAGGAGGGGATGGGGCCAGTGGGCCCAGCTTATTGATATTATTTTACGATAGATTTCTGGTAAAAAACAAGACTGAAATCTATGCCAGCTCCAAGTTGGTATAGTTTTCAATTTAGCATAAGGACCGCTGGAGGATGCACCAAATTTACGATAAGAAGTGCACCTCATCATAAATTAGGTGCATCTGCCGGCAGCGCACACGATACCATAGAGCGGCATAAAACGCTGGTTGATCATAAATCAGCCTCCATAGTCTTTCATACTGTAGCAGCTTTCCCCGGACATTCAATCTATACTCCTTTTTCTATTCCCCAAAAACTGATTGAAATGAGTCCTTTAAGCAAATCTGAAAGCGCTTGTCTCTTTTTTCTTCTCATTAATTAAAAACGAGATTGCTTGGAAGCCCAAAAGTATCTGCAGAGGATATTTGTATATGATGTCAGAACCTGATGATTGGACAAAGATGGGTGGCACTCTATGGGCGTTGCTTGTCTCTGAAGGTCGATTATGGGGCTGATTATCTGGAATAAACGTTCATGCAAATGCTCTTTCCTGATAATCGGCTTATGTAAAGGTAGATCTGATGAAAGCACCCTACATTTGGTTTCTGGGAAGAAGATCTGCTGCCCAGGGACAATGACTCTGTATGGGAAGGAGTGATCTCTAAGTCCCCATACAGTGGAGTTGATTGCTGTATGTAAATGCACCTCTCACCTCTTCTGACAAGCAGGTAATTATCAGTAATGAATGGTTCCTTCCCAATAATTGCCCGCTTAGTCGATCTGTATAAATGGGCATTTACTGCAGAAGAAATCTGCAGGGAAACTGTGCCAGTCATTGATTGGCTGATAAGTAGTGCTCGCTAAAAAGGACTAAAGAGGACCTGTCACCTCAAATGCAATGCAATCTACAGGCAGCATGTTATAGATGTTATGGAGCTGAGTTGATTGATTTATATTTTCGTTGGAAAAGATTCAGTATAACTTTTATTTATGCATTTAAATCTCTGGTATATCTGATTTTAGTTGTTCACGGGAGAGGTGTTATCAGTGATTTCCTGAGTAAGTGTGTACACAGAGATAGCTGTCACTCACAGATAACCAGAAGAAAACTGATTACACTCACCGCCTTGTCTCTGCTGGATGTCCACATAACAGGTGCTAGGAGATGTCCTGAGCCGGAAAAAGGTGTATCCACAATGAGCAAATTCAAAGAGAAAAATCTCCTGCACTCTTTAAGAACTTCAATTATTTATTGGAAAATCCTTAGAAACATTTTGTAAAACGATAAAAAAAAAACATACCTATGCGTATCAGACATAGTATGACTTGATTGTTGTTTTTAAGGATTGTCCAATAAAGAAGTGTTTTTATAGAGTGCTGAAGATTTTTCTTTTAGAATTTACTCAAGGATACCGTCTCCCCCATGAACAATGAAGTTTTACTAAATCTTTTCCCATAAAACTACATATCACTCTGCTCAGCTTCTCCTGCTCTATAACCTGCTGCCTACATTGCATTTTTCGGTGAGAGGTCCTCTGTAAAAAAACAAAAAACAAAAAAAAGATGTTCTTTAGCATTGGTATTTTTTTTATATTATTATACACTGCTGGGTACCAGCTATAGCACAACATCAGAATACACACTTTAGATGCTGCAGTACAAATTTTTTTTAAAGAAAAGCATGAAAGGATTTAATGTCAATCAATCAACTATGGATGGGAGTCTTCCCCTAATTTTCAAAAGGAGATTTTGCAGCAGCCGAGATGTGTTCCCCTACTATAAATTATAAAGGATATTCATTGTTCTGTGAGCAGTGTAATGCACTATCCTGTGGTTAGTCAAGATCCAGCTTTCAGATGAGGCCCGACACTGCAGAATAGCCCTCCTCCTGCATGGGCCCCTTCGGTGTTTGGGCCCCAGACATTTCCCCTGCTTCCCTTATAGATCTATCTATGTATCTATCTATCTATCTATCTATCTATCTATCTATCTATCTATCTATCTATCTATCTATCATAATTAATGGGACCAGTGCCAATACTTGCTTTTAATCAGAGAGCTATCTGAATTAACCACATGCTAGATTGGGTGAGACGGTATCCCTGTACAACCGTTGCACAAGATCAAGAATTTTCTGTATAATTGCTGGTTCTCTTCCCCTGCAAAACTCAGAGTTATATGATTTTCAATCAATAGATACCAGAATGAATTAAAAGAACGGTGCACTAAAGACCACAAGGACCATTTATCATCCAAAATAAATAAAAATAGCAATTCTCACAAGGGTCAAGGGTTTGTCAGTCACACTTGAAAGGATTTTATCATAAAAACGCTGAATTAGAAAAAGTGCTGAAGCAAACTTAAGGATTCATATACTACTTTTTGTATACAACTTGAAAAAATTGATTTGCCTTCTGTGACCCTATGGGTAAGGCCACACAGACAGGTTTCTGTATGCAGTTTTGGAAGCCAAAACCCGGAGTGATTTCAAAAAAGAGGAGAAGTTGTATCTGTCCTTAATACTTTCTCTCCTTCTATGATCCATTACAGATTTTGACTTCCAGTACTGCATCAGGAAACCTTACTTTGTGGCCGTACCCTATGAGAATATATTCAGGAATGTTTGAATATCGAATAGTAATTGGGGAAATTTCAATAGTTATTTTCCATTTAACATGTTTTTGTCTAAGGGCAGCATTGGTATGCTGTTTATTCATTAGAGTATATTCATTAGAAAATTATAGGTAATTGTACAGTATGTGTATTTAAATGGAATATAGACACTCCCAGTGCTGTGGACCCAGGGAGGAACAAGTGAATGTCTTCAGAGGGCACTAGATATTGTGAGAAGAGCACCAAAATATTCTGCTATATTTTCCCAGAGTAGACAAATGTTTTAAAACCATACGTGACTTGAAGTGGTCTCATGATGTCATTACCTTTCTACAAACTCATTTAATGTGGACATGCTCACCGGAGTCGAACCCCCACGGATCTCATACTGATAACCTATCTCAAAAATGGAAAATTCAATTTGACTTATTCACCGAATTTCACAAAAAAATTTGCTTTGTAAGTATGATTTTATTTTTTATTTTTTTACACTATTATTTGTTAAATCAATTCGCTACCACAAAGCACAAGGAATTTCGGCTTTGCGGCAAATTAAAGTACCCTGAAATTCGGATCGAATTACACTTCGTTGGATTTGATTCGCTCGACTCTAAGAAACCCTTTAAAATTTGCTACAATTATATAATGTTTAGGAAATCCTCTGTAAGCTAGCCCATCAACAGCACCAGTCTTTCTTCTGTTACTACAGAATTCTGCAATGTATCAGGGCAAGTAAAAAGTTTCAGACTGTTTTACTGACAGAGAATTTCCAATATGTCATTGCATATTGTCAACTATGAAAAATATCAAATCTTGAGAAATGTACATAGATTTTCATTCTACCGTATATTAAGGTTTATTTACATGCAAAACCGATCTAATTGATATGGTTACATTAAACAGATACACAATGCCGCACAAACAAAGGCACACACAGACTCGACATACATTTTATTAAAAGACTAGAAGAAAAAAAAAATCTGCAATCATGTGAATAGACATTTATCATCTCTTAGACATCTTTGACACCTTGCAAAATTGCAGATGGTGGAAGGGTTTACAGCAATCAATCTTAACATATCAGGTTTGTAATTCTAGAGTAAATATGCCAAATCAAGTAGGTGGGTTATAATGGAGCCTGCTCCTATTGATTAGCAATTCTAAGCAGCAGAAGAAGACAAGTTAGAAATAGGACGCATTATGATGTGTCAGGCAGAGAATATTCTATGCTATAAAATTAGTACAAACGAGTGACTGGTGTGGCTGGAAATATGCTTTGTGGCATTTAATTATGGAATCATTTTCTGTTACATTGTACAAATGAGAGCTAGGTTATTGTAACACCTGGTGCTATACATGACTTATTTCTTGGCCTGTAGCAATGGCTCATGAACATGGAGGTAGTCAAGAATTTCTTTTGTATATTTTGCATTGTTCTCAGTAACAAGCTCATTCATTTAGGATTCATGTATACCCAAGTACATAGTACAATACATCTCGCATCTGTAAGAAGGCATAGAGTAGAAATCATTGGGTATTTTATAACCCAGGTCTCAGCAGCACATGATTCCTAGATAATATTAGAGAGATTATGGAAACAGACACCCAAAATATTTATCATAAAGCTCACAACTATGGTATATTCTGGTTTTGTCCAAACATTGAGGACTTAAAAGTATTGTACCTCCATATTCTTCTGATTTCTGACAATCTGCATATTTTCCCCTCTCATACCAGGTCTAAAAAAGGATGGCATGGGCATGGAAATGGATACAGTTATGACCATCCAGTTATTGGATACCACTGCCAAACATTGGCCGCATAACACCTCTATACAGTGACCGGATAACACCGCCATACCGTGACCAGATAAAGGGTATAAGAGGGCACAGTACAGGGAATGACTAGGCGCACTGGACAGGGTGTGGTAAGAGGGTACAATGCAGGGTATAAGGGGGCACAGTACAGGGTGAGGGGCACAGTGACCCTGTAACATTAGAAAGTCCTCATGGAGAATGTGGTTCATATGCCCCCTATAATGAGAGGCAGAGGAGTGAGAGAGGGGTGTGATTATGTGGCTATAGATAAAAAATTTAACTGTCGGCCAGTACAGGCCCAAATAATTAGGCATTCACCTGACATAAAAGGCCGTTGTATATACATAAGGCAAGAACCATTCTTTGTTCTGAGTGCTGGCGGCTATGTGTGGGCTGGCATGATGAAATTCAATTACACGTGGTCATCACAGGTGTTGAATTCCTCCGAGATCCACGCCTCATTAATTTTTAAAAATGTGAGTTAGGCGAGTGGGGTTATCGGTCACGATCCCCCCTGCTGCGCTCAACGTCCTTTCAGACAGGACACTCTACGAGGGGCAAGCCAAGAATTCCATGGCAAATTATGCCAGCTCTCTGTGAAGCTGGTAACATGTCTGCCATTTTGTGTTTGTAACGGGGGTGTAAGTACGTTGCCACCCAGTACCGGTCCTTACCCTTTATGCTTTTTATACAGGGGTCCCTCTTCAAACACTGGAGCATGATGTCCGCATTTTCACTAAATTGGAAGTGGTGGAGCGCCCTGGCTCCTGCTCATCGCCCAGGAGAATGTCATCCTCTGTCTCCTCCCCCCCAGCCACGAACAACACCAGGGATCTCCAAAAAGTTTAAAGCCTGCTCTTCTTGCTTCTCCTGCTCTTCCTCGACCCCTCAGCCTCCATCCTCCTCCTCTTCAGACTCCTGCTGACTTGTCTCAGATGAAGTAGCCCTCCCTGAGAATTCATTCATTTTTGCGACTTCCTCATCTTCCTGCTCCTCGACGACTTGATCAATGACAAGACGCAATGCACGGTCCAGAAAGAAGGCGTAAGGCTTGGTGTCACTGATCACGCCCTGGCTGCAACTAACCAGTTTGGTGATCTCATCAAATGGCCAAAGAAGTCTGCATGCGTCGCTCAAGAGCAGCCACTGGCGTGGTGGAAATAAAAACAAGCTCCCCAGAACCTGTCCTGCTGCAGAGTTCGTACAGGTATTCGTTAACGGCACGTTTCTGCTGGAGCAGCCTATCAAGCATATACAAGGTGGAGTTCCAGCGCGTCGGGCAGTCACAAATCAGACGCCTGATGGGCAAGTGGTGTCGCCGCTGAATGTCAGCAAGGCGAGCCGTGGCCATGTAAGATCTTCTAAAATGGCCAGAAATTTTCCTGGCCTGCCACAAGACGTCCTTGACCCCTGGGTATTTGGCAATGAATCGCTGCATGACTAAGTTCAGGATGTGTGCCAGGACAAATGGGAGGAGAGAGGAGAAGGAGAAGGAGAAAAGGCAGGAGGTGGAGCGCCGGGACTGTGGCTTTGTGGGTTCTGACGGTGTTGCTCTCACTGGGCTCGGTGATCGGAGGCCAGGTGCCTTCTTAAGGCAGTCGTCCCTAGGTGAGTGTTGGGCTTACCGCGACTTATGCGTTGACATCACAGGCTGCAGATGGCAACACTATTGTCAGCAGCTGACACATTAAAAAAAAGCCCACACTGTAGAGCCATGTGCTGGCGTCCAGGGAGCGCAAGATGTTACCGTGCATGGTGGATGGCTCTCTCCAGGTACATTTGCAGTCTGCTTTTTGCCTCCTGTGCACTGTGAGTTCTGTCTGCTTCTCCTCCTTCTCCTCCCTATCTGCTGCTCCGTCTCTCCCTCTGAACTACCCTCCTCTTCCTGTCTTGTGGGCACACACATGATGTCCTTCGACACCTCATTATCGTCACTTTCACCACCACTGACATTAGAGCTCTCGGAGTACGCAGCAACAGTGGTAACCACCCTCCTTCGGATGATATGGGTACTGTCGTCAGACCGCTAGATAGCGGCCTTTGCTACCTCCTCTTCCTCATCCGATGCCAAGAATAGCTGCGCATCGGAAATGTCTGGGAATGGATGGGAAAATAATTCCTCTGACTGGAGTGAAGAGGCAATGGTGGTGGTGGTGTCTTTGGGGTGGAACACAGCAGAAAGTGAGGAGGGTGCAGATATAGAGGATGAGGAGGGTGCAGAAGTGGAAGGCTAAATGAGCCACTCAACCAACTCTGGTGCGCCCTTTAAAGTTATCGCACGCACCTTCTCCAACTTCCCAGTTAGGCTCCGGCCTGGTGCACCTGCTAAACCCCTACCATCTCCGCGGAACGGTCTGCCTCTTCCTCTACTTGTCATTTTCTAAATGACCCTTTGCCTAAGTCCGTAGAGAAGAGCAGTATTTGTGGAAGAAGGTATATCGCAGCCCACAATCAGCATTTGGCGGAAACAGGTATATAACTCCCCTTAATCTGTTTTTTGTGGAAACAGGTATATGGCACCACTCAATCAGTATTTTGTGGAAGCAGGTGTATTGCGGCGCTCAATCTGTATTTTGTGGAAGAAGGTATATAGCAATAGCACCCCTCAATTAGTATTTAGTGGAAGAAGGCATATGTCATCCCTCAATCAGCATTTGGCGGAAACAGGTATATAGCACCCCTCAATCAGTATTTGGCGGAAACAGGTATATGGCACCCCTCATTCAGTATTTTGTGTAAGCAGGTGTATTGCAGCCCTCAAAAAGTATTTGGTGAAAGAAGGTATATAGCAATTGCACCCCATAATCAATATTTAGTGGAAGAAGGTATATGGCACCCCTCAATCACTATTTGGCGGAAACAGGTATATAGCACCCCTCAATCAGTATTTGAAGGAACAGGTATATGGCACCCCTCAATCAGTATTTTGTGGAAGCAGGTGTATCACAGCCCTCAATCAGTATTTGGTGGAAGAAGGTATATATCAATAGAACCCCTCAATCAGTATTTAGTGAAAGAAGGTATATGGCACCCCTCAATCAGTATTTTGTGGAAGCAGGTGTATCACAGCCCTCAATAAATATTTGGTGGAAGAAGGTATATAGCAATAGCACCCCATAATCAGTATTTTGTGGAAGAAGGTTTATGGCACCCCTCAGTCACTATTTGGCAGAAACAGGTATATAGCACCCCTCAATCAGTATTTGGAGGAAACAGGTATATGGCAAGCCTCAATCAGTATTTTGTGGAAGCAGGTCTATTGCAGCCCTCAATCAGTATTTGGTGGAAGAAGGTTTATAGCAATAGCACCACTTAATCAGTATTTTGTGGAATAAGCTATATAGCACTCCTTAATCAGTATTTTGTGGAATAAGCTATATAGCACACCTCACTCAGTATTTGGTGGAAGAAGGTTTAGAGCAATAGCACCACTTAATCAGTATTTTGTGGAATAAGCTATATAGCACTCCTTAATCAGTATTTTGTGGAAGCAGGTGTATCACAGCCCTCAATCAGTATTTGGTGGAATAAGGTATCTAGCAATAGCACCCCTCAATTAGTATTTGGTGGAATAAGGTATATAGCAATAGCACCCCTCAATTAGTATTTGGGGGAAAAAGGTATATAGCACTGCTCAATCAGTATTTGGCGGAAACAGGTATATGGCACCCCTCATTCAGTATTTTGTGTAAGCAGGTGTATTGCAGCCCTTAATAAGTATTTGGTGGAAGATGGTATATAGCAATAGCACCCCATAATCAATATTTTGTGGAAGAAGGTATATGGCACCCCTTTAATCACTATTTGGCAGAAACAGGTATATAGCACCCCTCAATCAGTATTTGGAGGAACATGGATATGGCACCCCTCAATCAGTATTTTGTGGAAGCAGATGTATTGCACCCCTCAATCAGTATTTGGTGGAAGAAGGTATATAGCAATAGCACCCCTCATTTAGGATTTTGTGGAAGAAGGTATATAACACCCCTCAGTATTTGGCAGAAAAAGGTATATGGCACCTTTAAATCAGTATTTTGTGAAAGCAGGTGTACTGCAGCCCTCAATCAGTATTTGGTGGAAGAAGGTATATATCAATAGAACCCCTTAATCAGTATTTAGTGGAAGAAGGTATATGGAACCCCTCGATCAGTATTTGGTAGAAACAGGTATATAGCACCCCTCAATCAGTATTTGTCAGAAACAGATATTTGGTACCTCTCAATCAGTATTTGGTGGAAGAAGGTATATAGCAATAGCACCCCTCATTTAGGATTTTGTGGAAGAAGGTATATAACACCCCTCAGTATTTGGCAGAAAAAGGTATATGGCACCTTTAAATCAGTATTTTGTGAAAGCAGGTGTATTGCAGCGCTAAATCAGTATTTAGTGAAGAAGGTATATAGCAATAGCACCCCTCACTCAGTGTTTTAATGGAAGAAGGTATATGGCACCGCTCAATAAGTTTTTGGTGGAGACAGGTATATAGCAGTCCTCAATCAGTATTTTGTAGAATCAGGTGTATTGCAGCCCTCAATCAGTATTTGGTGGAAGAATGTATATAGCAATAGCACCCCTCAATCAGTATTTGGGGGAAACAGGTATATAGCACCCCTCGAACAGTATTTGGCAGAAACAGGTATATGGCACCCCTCATTCAGTATTTTGTGGAAGCAGGTGTATCGCAGCCCTCAATCAGTATTTGGTGGAAGAAGATATATAGCAATAGCTCCTTTCAATCAGTATTTTGTGGAAGAAGGTATATGGCACCCTTCAATCAGTATTTGGCCGAAACAGGTATATAGCGCACCTCAATCAGTATTTTGTGGAAGAAGGTATATCGCAGCCCTCAAGCTGTTTTTTGGGGGGCAACAGGTATATTACACCCGTTGCAATTAGTTACTTCAATAGCGTTTGTCCCTCTATCTAGCTGCGGTATCGCAGCAGAACCGCACACTGCTGCACAATACAAATACACTATAATATAATTTCTGTTAGAAAGTATATTATAAGTATATACTGTATCACACCCCTCTATATCACACCTATCAATAGCACACCTATAATAGTCCATAAAAGGACTTTTATGGCCCTATTAGCTATCGTTTGGTGTCCCTAACAGCCTGTCCCTGCTCCAAAATGCAACCTCACCCTACACTGCAAAAACACATAATGTAAAATGGCTGCCAGATCAGGATCTGTTGTAGGGTTGGGGGTGTGTCCATGTGCTGAAACGTCTCAATTGGCTGTCCTATCCCACCTGAAGGATGTGTCATGTGTCAAAGTTCGGCGCTATGCAAAAACGTGCAAAGTTCGCCGCGAAACGAACACCGGGCGAACCGCAAGGGCATCTCTACCAATCACCATATCCTATATATTGAGTTTTGTGGAATTGAAACACAAAGGAAATAAATTTAGCATTCCTCATGCCTTCTTTTGGCGTTAACAAATTTTGTTACTTTTTCAATGCCATTGTCGCAACTGCCAATTTACTGTGCCTTTGTTAGTTTCAAAAAAAGGAGTGTGGCAAGGACGGAATCATTGGCTTTAGCACATTCATTATTAATTACGACAGAAACTGTCATAAATAATGGCAGAAATCTACACCAGCTACAAGCTGGAGTAGATATCAAACTGGACTGCTGGAAGAGGCATGTCATTTATGAGAAGGCCTGTGTCTTTGTCATAAATGACAAACCTCCTCTAGCAGTGCAGGCCTTATCAAGACTGGCGGAGCACATGCCGGTCTTGATAAATTAGGGCCATAGTACGTCAGAGTTGCATAACTTTCGCATGAAGCCAGAACATCCCTTAAAAGTAATCTGCTGTTCAAATTTCAAGGGATTTTTCCAGGATTTAAAACTGATGGCTTATGATTACAATAGGCCATCAATGTGTGATCTGTAGTGGCCAATACCCTAAGACAACAATTAATTAGCCGCTTGATAGATTGTCGATGCCCCTTCAAAGCAGTACCTGAAACTTTATGTGCCTGTGTTTTAGTGTACGGAGTGATGGCTGAAGGACAAACCAAAAATATTATACAGATAGTCCATTAAGTTTCTTTTATTAGATGACGCCAAGTGTTGACCTAGCCCTCCAGAGTACCAGAGGCTTTTATTTTTGCACCCATGTTCTGATATAAAGTAACAGAAGACAACCCTAGGGGAGCTGACTTTGTATGCACTAAGGTGAAGTTCTTGTGGGAAGACCTTATTGGTCATACTGTATGTCCTGTCTACACATTGACAGCGAAGCTTACAATGGATTTAAAAGTGAACATGGAGATGGTGGGTGCTCTCTCAAAATAGTTTGTTTATTTCTGGTGGTCTCAAATCGATCACTCTCATGTACATTTTCAATAAAAGATGTATATAAGTAAAATTAATTAATAAACAAGCACAGGTTTATTAAACCTAGATACAAAGGTTTTGTTTCTACAAGGTCTGATTAGTTCTACAAGGTCTGATTAGATAATACACAATAGTAATAGAGAATTTTATAGAAAATTTTAAGAGATACAAAGCAACCGCTAAAATACATTTTCAATAAAACTAGCTGAAATTGCATGAACACCAGCACACTGAACTTCGTCTGCCCACCCTTGTTGACTTAATGGATGACTATTCTTAAGAGCACTCAAAAGCCAAATTGACTTTAAAGCCCTTTTAGAGTGGTGTTGGCATAGAACTGACAGAAAATTCTCAAAAAGGGCACAGCTGTCAAGAAATTCTTCTCTCCGAAAACTACAGAACAGCCAGGGATTTACAGGGATAGACAGTAGTAATGTCAATACACTGCCAAGTATAGCTAATGTAGAAAGTGTAATTCAAGGTAACGTGTTTGACACTGAAGAAATGTGGGATAAGTGGCTCTTTTCTCAGTTTTATTTCCCTAACATTTAAAGAAAAACAGGTTCATGTCATGTTATTATTGTACATGAGTGTAAGAATTGTATACATGTGGCCCATAGTTTTGAGACTGACACAAATCTTGTTTTTCACAAAATATGCTGCTTCAGTTTTTAAGGTAATTTGCATTTACTCTAAATTGTTATATATTGCAATTAATGACAAAGTCATTTCTTGCCAGGCAATTTAACTCAATCACAAAAAAATATATATATATATATATATATTTCCACTGCTTTTCAGCACTGCCACAAAATGACCTGCTAACATCATTTCATCGATTTTCTGATTAGCTCGTGTTAATGAGGACCAGGCAGTTGATATCACTCTGTCATGCTGATTGGTTTAGAAGAGCAGACAGGTTGCTTTAAAAGGGAGATGATGGTTGAAATCATTGTCTTATTCTGTTAACCATGGTAACCTCTTAGTAAACATGTGCAATCATCATTGCTTCACATCAAAAGTGTTTCACAGGCAAAGAAATTGCTATTTGTAAGACTGCACCTAAATCAACAATTTGTTGGATCATCAAGAACTTTAAAAAGAGAGAATTGCTGTGAAAAAAAGGCTCCAGGGAGCCAAGAAAGTCCAGCAGATGCCAGAATTTTCTCCAAGAGAGTATTGACCTAAGAAATCGGTCACCACTAGTGCAGATCTTGCTCAGGAATGACATCAGGCAAGTGTTAGTGCATCTGCTGCACAGTGAGGTGAAGGCTTTTGTAGGATGAACAACAAATAAGCCACTATTCTCATAGAAAAGCATCAAGGACAGACTGACTTTCTCCAGGAAGTACAAGGATTGGACTGCAAAGGACTCCGGTAAAGTTATTTTTCTATGATGAAGCCCTCATCAGACTGTTTAAGACATCTCGAAAAATGATGGCCTGAAGAAGAAAAGGTGATCTTTTGTCATGCTAATAGTTAAACATCCTGAGACCGTTGATGTGTGGTTTTTTTTTCTCATTCAAGGGAGTGGACTGACTCACAAGTTTGCAGAACATCTTCCAAGAGCAACTTCTCCCAAACACTCAATTTGGTGTTGAGCAATGTTTTTTTTTTTAGAATGATGGATCACAATGTCAAAAGGCAAAAGTGGTAACTAAATGGCTTGGTGAAACAGACATTGAGATTTTGGGTCCATAGTTAGGAAACTAAAAACTCTCCAGATCTCAATCCCAGAGAGAGAAATTTGATAAAAAAAAAAAACAAGAGCTCCATCCATGCATTAGAGACTGCAAGTGGGAGTCTACAACTGGTGAGCTTGATAAGGATGCAACATCACAGGGGGTAGCTACCTGCGGATTAGTTGGCTGCATGACATTATGGGTGATCTCACGTTCCCGGGCTTCTTAGTTTCACTTTTTAACACGTGCAGCCACCATTTTAGGAAGACCTGATTCGTTATCATGAAGTGGGAAGAAATTTGGCTCCCGTTGTGAATTTAAGTTTTCCTAAACTTTAGACTGAATTCCGCTTCAATTGCTTCAATTCGCTCAACACTAATTACTGCATATTAATCAGAAAAATTGGTACATTTCATGAGTCTATCTTGTTGGTTATTCTGCTCGCTCTGTTGTGCTATTAGTTATTATGGTTAAAGGAAGTTGTCTGAGTGTTTAATACTAATGGCCTGACCTCAACATAGGTCATCAATATGTAATAAATTCAGTCCAACTCCTAGCACACCCTGCCGATCAGCTGTTTGAAGAGGCCTCTTCCTACGCCAGTGAGGTCACGTTCATTGGTGACATGGCCTAGGTGCAGCTCAGTCTTAATCAAGTGAATGGGGCTGAAATGTAATACCAAAAGATGAGGCCCACAAAAGATTCTGCAAAATGCGGAACTCACATGGCTGGTGTCCGTGTTTTGCGAATCTGTAATTTGGGGACCACAAAACAGTTGTGGACGTGTGAATATTCCCATCTCAAACAATATTCGGTATTCCCATCTCAGACAATGTGGGAATATCGCTAGAATATGCCCCCATTTTATAATAGGTGCAGGTCCCACCTGTGAGACCCACACCTACATCAAGAACGGATCCATGAAAGTTGTGTAGGGTGCACTGCGCATACGCAGCCGTCCTCCATTCATTTCTATGGGGCCGCCGAGAATAGCCGAGCACTGGCTCTGCTATTTCTGTCGGCCCCATAGAAAGGAATGGGATCAGTGGAACTAATATTTACCTCTATGGGGAGGTCGCTTGGTGATGGCCGGATCCCGGAAAACCCGGAGTCCTCCAGCCACCACCTTCCCCGCTCCATTCTCAGTGTAGGTGCGGGTCCCAGAGGAGGGACCTGCACCTATCAGACAATGGAGGAATATCCTAGGTATATGTCCCCATTGTCTGAGATTGGAATACCCCTTTAAGCATCTGTCGCCTGTTTGGCTGTTAGCCTTATACATGTTTCAGCGCCTTTAAGGGGACAGACATTGACTTATACGTTGTACTGGGGAGAAGTTGTCTTCTTTCTTGAGGAACATTATTTTGCATCACAGGATAAAGTACAATGTACTGGTCCATTATACTCCTGATCCTCACAGCCATGCTCAGCCCTTCTTGTGCACTGCCAACATTTTCCTAATTATTTAAGATGAGATCATTACTTTGTCATGACAAAAGATATTGTAACACAATGTACTGTGACTTTATTGGTTGCTATGGTAACCTGTTTGAAGACTTGGCCAGGAAGGTAATGTTATAAAGCATATTTTCTCATACCAACTGCATTTAGTCTATTTAACGTACTGAACATATTTTTATGCTAATGGTTCATTACTTCTGTATACACTGTCACTGATTATATTAAAGGGCTTCTGTCACCAGATTTATAGCAGTAAAAAAGGCTGACATGAAACATATGCTGGTCAGCAGAAGGTATTTGTGTTGGTCCCATTCTCATCTGTGCCCGTGTTTTTTGTCGAAAAATTAAATTTGCAAATGAGCCTCTAGGAGCAACATGGGTGTTCCCGTTACTCCTAGAGGCTCTGTTCTCTCTGCAACTGCTGTATCCTCTGCACTTTGATTGAGAGGACCAGGGCCAATTATAAACTCACCTCTTCTGTATGAAGAACAGAACAGTTTTATGGAATGGAGCCATACAGCCTCCATGTGCTGCACTATAGGTCACGTCAGACTCCGTATATAAAAACAAGACCTAATGACATAAAGCATCTGATGGTATATGCCAAAAAAACTTAAAAAAACGTGGCTCTATTATAGCTCCATCCAAAATGAAGCCATAAGACAATGGGATGTATAAACGCTATCACTATGGATGAGCAAATCTACTTTGCACAATAACTTCAGAAATTGATTTATACTGTAAAAAAACATTTCCCAAACTCGGGTTCGGTTCCAAGTAAAGTAACTTCGGCTCATCGGAGCCAATACATTCTAATACTGTACAGAGTGCTCGCTCCGTACAGTATTGAGACAAAGTTTTATGCGAATCGACTTCAGATGTTTCATCCAAAGTCGATTTGCTCATCCCTAGCTATCACTGAAGCCTTGATTGCTCTACCTGTGTGATTTTTAGGCACTTATAAATAAACAAGTAAAATAACTACTTTTATAATCCCATCATCTTTTCCTTCTTCGGCAGGTTCAGTTTGCGTTCTCTAATCTTTGCCTCTTAGGCTTGTGCTTGCTTTGCAAGCCTTCATACACCACCATTAATTTACTGAATATTCTCACGCTCGTGAGAGGCTATTATTTGCTCATGTAAGCAGCTGTAAAGCTTTTTTTTATTATGTCGGTATGATTGCATCTAGCCAGCGTGCATTTATTTAATTCACCTATCTGAGACGGTATTTTATTCCTCATAAAAGTGACAACAAGGGCAATAAAGTAAATCATGCGATGTACAAACAGTGATGAATAATTATCATAATACAATTATTTCTCAAGTGCTGTTTCTACATGGTTATAGTGATCTTTAATTTTTCTATTTAAAATGAGATCTGAGTTTGATTCCAGAAGTGAGGGAGAGGATGAAGTGGAATACATTTATCTCGAGCGTCCTGTCTTTTCCAATTTATTCTCGGAGAGAAAAAGATATATTTTTCATTGCCTGGTTGTTTTCGATTAAATTGGAATTGAGTCTGGAAAAGAATCCAAACTTATGAAATGGTTTTGATTTAGATTTTTTTTTTCTAGTAAAATGTTATGATGTCATGGCATTTTTTCGTGCAGTCCTATAAGTAACTAGTATTAGGCTGTGTTCATGCCACAGATTTTAGCACTCATCCCTTGTCGAAAATATTGCTGCAGCCACACTGAAACCCTTTCCAATTTTTTCAATGGGAGTCCATGCCATGGACATGTCAATTCTAGAAGAGGATTGCAAACATACACTATAAGAATGCAAGGTGGCAATCTGCTCATGGTTTTGTTCCATCTAATGGAGCTAAACCTCAAGCAGCTCAACAGCAGCAAAACTGGAAAACTGAGGCAGAAACCGCAACGGTTTCAGCTCTAGAATATGTGGTTGATTTTTGACAATGTCAAATTATATATTTTTTTCAGTTTTTTAAATGTCATAGGATCATATCAGAAGTGTTGATCGGCAGGGGTCCCAGCTCTAATATCCCCCACCGATCGCTTGAACAAGGGCTCAGAAGCATTCAACTGAGTGCAGCTTCTCCTCGCTGATGAACGCGAGACTGTAGATGAACTCAATAGAAAGTCTCAGCAGCGAGGAGAAGCTGCTCTCTGCTGAGCGCTTCTGACCCCATTATTCTAGCAATTAGTGGGGTCTCAGAGTTGCCATCCCCGCCGATCAACAATTCTTAAATTGAAAACATTTTTAGTTACTCTTTAACTGTGTGAACATAGCCTCACATGGCACATATGAAGTCAATGGGTGACCACTTCCTTAAGGGTATGGCCAAACAGTAAGGTTTCCTGTTGCAGTTTTGGAATCCAAAACCAGGAGTGAATTTAAAGAAGAGGAGAAGTCGTATCTGTCCTGTATACTTTCTCTCCTGTTATGATCCACTCATGATTTTAGCTTCCCAAACCATGTGTATACTGTCCATGTGTCCTAAAACAGCAAGATGCTGAGGCTGGGTTTACATGTTGCAGTAGTGTCCTGCCAATTACCATATTGCAAACTCAATTGCATTTGTTTGATATTTGAGAATACATTTTTGGCTGCCCTTTTGTTATAACTGAAAGACTTTTTGCAAACATGTCTTACCCATAGAAACCATGTGGCCAAAAACCATATGTCAAAACTATGACAAATGAATGTGCAGTATATTGCCATAATGTGGAAATTCTGCTTGAGCATGCAACCCTTAAAGTACATGTGAACAATTTCTTCTAACCATGGTTTTGTTGAGGCACATATTGACTCTTAAAACAGTAGGGCTGCAGTACTTTTCCATGGATTCAATTAACTGCCCTCAGGAGTAAGGATAGTGACCCACTCATATGTCCAAAGACACAATATTTGGCACAAAGCAGGACATTTACTTAAAATTGACTTTTCCAAGAAGAGAAGAAAGTTAAATTGAGAAAATGGCATAAAATAATATAAGCACCTATACTCACGTGATAAATTTGGTGTTTCCATATTTGCTTACTTTGCTGCAGCTAGCAGGCCTGTCTACCAACATGACCACTGCAGCCAATTACTGAACTTTGGAGTCTTGTGCCATGCACAACTCAGACCCGAGATTGGCTTAGGTATAGGTATGCAATCACTGCAGCAAGCTAAACAAAGGCTATAAAGGAGCATGTCAAGGTGCTGGAACCAAAGCAGATTTATCAGATGACAATAGTGTATCTTGTGGCATTTCCTTCATTAAGTTAGTTTTATTCCAATCTTGGACAAAATAACTTTTGTTATAAAAGCAAAAAAATAAAAACTGATCATATAGAGTGCTCCCCTGTAACCAACGGGGAAGCTTGCAGAAAGTGTTCAATTCCCCTACAACACCATCACAGGTGAAGTGAAGCATTGCATATTGTCCAGTAAAACTAGTGTGCCAACCATGAAATGTTTCATCCTCCAGAAGGACTGAGACACTTTACGTAGACACACACTGTAGTAGCCTACTAACTTGCTCCAAATGAGATATTAACCTATTGAGGTAGCTATTTGAAATTGAGTTTCCTAAACATGACAACCTCTTTAAGTCTCAAAAGGAGAGAACAGCATCAACATATTCTACTCAAATAAAGACAATTTAAAGGTTGCTGTCTAGTCCAAAATCTGTAAGCTTTCCCCGCACTAACTAAATGCTCACTGATTTGTGATAATTAGAATTAATCTTCTCACTTAAAAAAACCCAAAAAACTCTGACTTGTGTGGAGGTTGTTCCCAGGACCACATATTTGTATCCGACTACATTACAGTTGCCTGTGGTTGCCTTCAGGCAGTTTTAAATCTTGCATTATCCCAAAAGTATTCACTGGCATAATCAAATTATATATTTCATTGGTATTTAATGGTCTGCTTTGCCTCACTTTTCAAGTAATGTCTTAATGACAATTAGAAATTCAGAATAGTTCCCGGTGGTCAACATAAAGCTTTTTGGCTGACAGCACAAAATGTTCTCGATTGCAAAACATGCATGAAAGGTACATTTGAGAAGACTATTTGTGTAACTTCAACCTGGCCTCCAGATAAATGTCCCCACAGGTAACGCGTCTGATTAGGATCTGCAGCTGGTAATTATTTATGTACAGATTAATGACATAAGAGCTTTACAAAGTTGTACTTGAAGTAGGTGAAAGAATTAGCAAACTTGTTTATTAGGTTTTTCAAACTATGTTTTATGTCTAAAAGCTTTGAGAAAGTACTTTACAGACAAAGTGGAGCCAAACTTGTCCTTTATCTTTTTGGGACTGCATTGTGTCTTGATAAGTTTCTCTAGTTTAGAAACCCCATTTTCATATAATGTACAATGTGTTTTGCCCTTTCCCATCTTGTACAAACAGTTTCGCTTGTGCTTCCAGGCCCGATTGTGGGGCAGATTATCGGGGACGAATGTTCCTATGAAGGTTCGTTAAAAATGATCTCCCCATCTAAAGGTGCAGCCAATCACCTGATGAACAAGCGAAAGACCTGTTCATCGGGTGAAACATTAATTCATGCAGGCAAGTAAATTATCATTTCTGGGCAGCAGATCATGCTGTCTACACACCAATCTGCTGCCCAGAAACAATGCAGCTGCATGAGGACGTGCAGTCGCAATAGAGATTGTTCATTCTCATACTGTGAAGGTGATCGCTGCATGTAAATTCAATGATTCACCCCCACTGAACAAGCAGCCACTAATCCGAAAGGAATGCTTCCTTCCCAATAATCGGCTGCTCCTCAAGCCGTGTAAACCAGCTACCAGCGCTACAGATTCCATTGTTCTGATCTGGTATACAATCTGGAGCAATCAAGTGACAGTAGCAAATGGTTTCTGTTAGAAAACCTGAAATTTTTAAGTATAAAATAGCATAACATGCACTAGGGTGCATTCACATGACCTATTGTATTTTGCAGTCCACAAAACACGCGTTGCATCAGTTTATTTTTGGTGGACTCATTGTAACAATGGTCATTTTTGCCCGTTTTGTGGACAAGAATGGACATTGTTAAAATGGGTACTCAAAAAAAAAATGTTGTAAACTATGCCTGACTGCACAACTGCATTGAAGCATTACATATATGTCAAATGTTGGTGGCAGATTCCCTTTTAGGCATATAAATAGTTTTTGGCCTGTACTCATACACTCATCTTTCCTACTCTATTGATCTAAATGTAGGATGTCTTGGGGTTGTCATTCTGCCCTTAGGGACCGTATCCTTAAATAAATGATAAACTCCCATAGCTCATCTACTTGATGACCATGACTGTTTAATTAACAGTACTTAATAGTATTTATTGCTCAACAGCTACCTCCTCCTCTCACATCCAATGTTCTTCTTGTTAAATTCTCCTTATTTACAATATCTCATCCTTCCAAAGACTTCTTTCATGGTTTTAAGTCTAAAGGCCCCTTCATGTGGGTTCATACCTAAGCAATCATCAAGAATTAACCAAAATGTTCCTGATAATTGCCTGATCTTGTGCATAGGTCATAGCTACATTTACATGCAGCAACCATCTCCTTTGTTTGAGGATGAAGGATCCCTGTTATAATCTCTCAACCCTATACAGATTCATGGCAGCTAGCAGAAAATACCTGTTGACACAGAGGGCTGAGTTGCTGATAAACAATAATTTTATGTGCCACATGAAAGATCGGATCACCCAATGAATGAGCACACTCGGCTGCACATTTACATGGGGCAGTTACTGGAAATAAGTGTTTATACAAATGCCCACCCTTGATAATTGACCCAATCTTTGACCCATGTAAAAAGAGTCTCCTTCTATGTAATTAAGGTTATCTCACAGAACTATGTGAAACTTCCTCTTAAAAATACACCCAGCCCCCTTTTCTTTGTCTGCCTTTGGGAAAGGTTTTAAACAAATCTTTGCCCATCCACACAGATTATTGCTGCTTCCTCAAAACATCCTGATGCATCCACAAGAAAACAGCTACAAGGGCTCATCTAAGTCATGGATGCCCAACCCGCGGCCCTCCAGCTGTTTCAAAACTACAACTCCCAACATGCCCTTATATCTGTAGGCTTTCTGGGCATGCTGGGAGTTGTAGTTTTCGCAACAGCTGGAGGGCTACAGGTTGGGCATCCCTGATCTAGGTGATGTAAAAGTGCAGACTTTGCTAAACTCAATAACTCAGACCTATGCTCGAAGAAAAGAGACACTTTAATTCATATTTGGTGGACATGTGAGATTTTGTCCTCTGAAATCTTCCAGCATAGCAATCTATCTGTATCAGCAACTCCCTCCCTTTAGACATGTTCCTATTGTTCTAGCCTTCTCCCTATCCTAACAAATAAAATTAAAAAAACACCTATTAGAGAACTCTTATCAATTAACTAGACTTGAAAGCACCTTAAAAGAGTCTCTCTGGCTCTGGAGGCTCAAGCATGCCTGCATGTTACATGGACAGCTCAGTGATTTCAATAGGAACTGTGTAATTATTCATTCAGGGGCAGACTGGGAGCTTAAATTGACCCTGGAAAAAAAAAAAGTGGCCCCATGTTGTAGGTAGGTCCAAATTGATAGAAGGCGGGGCAACACTAATAGATGGGATCAGCAATACCATAGCGCAAAATATAGTACCAGCAGAACCAAATTCCACAGTGCAGCACAATCTACTCCCCTATCCCTCTGTAATGGCTATCAAAAGCTAAAATGTTCTGTCCATCTTCTCCAGTCACCTTTGATTAAGATATGGAGCAGGGTGCTTAAGAGTTGAGATGCAGGCCACAGCAGTTGAATCCAGGAGGGCATGTGCTGACTAGGTACATTACTGCATTACTGTTTATTATGAACCCGGCCAGGGGCAGAGAGGAGGACTTGTGTGGCCCCCTGGGGCATTAGCCCACCCAGAAATGTATCTATGGCCAGTCCAACCCTGGCTTCATTTGCTCTTGGTAGTGCTATAGGAATAGATCAAATTTGCTGCCAGTTTTTTCCACAAATCACAGCTGATCTCAAGAGGTCCTGGGGACTCTCTGCAGTTTATTTTTGGGGATCCTTATAGCAAAAAAAAAAAAAAAAAAAAGTATTGTCAAATGCAGACAACCCCTTTTATATACTATAATAATTTGTAATATCTCAAATTATTTATTTTATTCACTTATATAGCATTGACAGACATTTTCATCACTTGAAGTCCACAAAGGGTCTCACAATCTAAGTTCCCTATCAGGTATGTCTTTGTAGTGTGCTAGGAAACCAGAGTACCTTGAGAAAGCCCACACTAACATGGGGAGAACATACCACTCCATTCAGATGTTTGGATTCAAACCTAGCACCCCAGTGCTAACCACTGAGCCACCATGCAGCCCATCTGCTTCATAGAAGGGCCTACAGCTGTGCATCAGTTATGTTCATCTTTATCGTTTCATTACATTTCATTAGCAGGAAGATATTCTGTCATACTATTCTACTTTTCTGAATTGAATGTATAGCCTCCTCCCCATCCAGGGAGACATTGATGAGGCGTTAGTAGAACTTCAAGGTCACTTCTCCTTTGATACTATTTGGGTTATTTTTGTTCCCTTTCTACTATTTCAGATAAAGAACTCTTGATGCAGACAAACCCTAGTCTACCTTTCATGTATAATCGCTTCACATATTTTAACTGAGTTTTATCTACTGCATTGTCTTGGTTCATTCTTTCATCTAAAATACTATATATTGACTTCAAACAATATCTCTTTGTTTTATCTATGTATTATCTTTTTTTAATAGCTGCTTGTAGGAGACTGTTAATAGAAATTGTAAATCCGTGGAATGATTGGTGACAAAATAGAAGAATATTAAATTCACAGCCTCAACCTTTGTTTACTAGGAAAAAGTGTTGGTGCTTAGCAATTGTTTGTCTAAAGAATTCATTCCTCTCTAAAAGGGGTTATCCCATTACTGAATTTGCTAAATGAAAATTAGACATCATATAGTGCATTAAAATCTCTTCCTGACAAAGCTAAAATGAGCCCTTCTCCTCACATGCATCCAGAGCTTCACAGTTATTACACCAATTGCTGTACTAGATTTAGTTCAAGATGGCAGCTCAGGAGGCGTGTCCTTTCTGCTGCTGCTCAACACCTTCGCAAATCAGGGGCTTGTCCTTTCTGCTGAAGATCTCTTTCTGTCAAAGCTCAGGTGGCATGTCCTTTCTGCTGCAGTTCTCTCCCTGCAACTGTCACAGCTTCTAAATGTCACAGCTGGTGGCAGTTATATAATGGAAATGAAGGAATGTGTCCACCTCAGCGATGTTACTGAGGTGGACAAAGAAATAAGTAAACAGCAGGTGGCACTATACAGAAAGATTTTATTGAATAGCTCATTGGCTATACAAAAATGTTGATTACATGCAATTACAAAAGTATTAAGATTAAGATCCAGGTCCTTGTTAAAAAAATGTAGAATATTTTTCGTGGGACAACCCCTTTAAAATGGTTGCAATTTTTCTAGCTGTATCCCAGTTTCTTTATTAGAAAGTTGTTCAAAACCTCCACTATGGATAGTTTTACTGGGCTTTCCCCATATGAATATAACCTTATACAACTTATTTGTGCAACCACATGGCTATGGAGATTTTCATAGTTTTCAAAAACTTCCAGCGACAGGAGGGTGGGGGTTGGGGGTTTGGCAGCCAAAAGCAGGCTGCTATGGTGACGAGCCTACCTAGTATCTTGGGTGACCCCTGTGTAGCTTAAATATTGCATCTGGGAATAAACTAGATACTTGGTTTCAATATATCTAGAGAATGCTGCTTCTATCCCTATATCCAACTCCCCCTGAGCTGCTAGCCTGAAGAAGATCTACCATAGCAATTGCAGCAGTAATTGGTGAGGGGAACTCTGGATCCATGAAAGGTACAGGTCTGGTTCTAGCTTGAAGAAAAGATTATCATGTACTATATTATGTTTGATTTTCATTTTTACATTAATCATGGCATAACACCTCTAATTTGAAACAAATTTGCAATTGGACGGAGTTCTATACAATGTACGTTAGGTCAGGCGCAAACATCTGATAAATGGATTCTTTTGGAAGAAAAGTTTCATAATTATTTTGAGAAAAAAAATGCAATTTTTCTAAAAGCTAATGATAAAACCTGAATAGTGTCTCCACGTAGGAGGTAACAAAGTGCCTGATATCCTCCCTCTAGACTGGCTGTCAGGCTGACTTCCAGGCACTGGGGGCAAGCCCCCTGGCTCATGTGATCCTCCATCTTCTTCTATCCTGCCCTGTTTCCCTCACTAGTGTACAGAATTAAAATTGTAAAATGGTTAAATAGTCTAAGGTTACTTTCACACTAGCGTTATAGGGTGAAAGTAGATATAGACCGTCATAGGGTCTCAATACCGGAAAAGAACGCTTCTGTGTTGTCCTCATTCATTGTCAGTGGGGACAAAACATAACGGAATATAACGGAATGCTCCAAAATGCATTCTGTTCTGTTCTTATATTGGAGAGCAAACCGTTGCTTTCCGTTCTGGGATGCGGAGCAAGACGGATACGTCATGACCCATAATGCAAGCCAATGGGGACGGATCTGTTTTCTCTGACACAATAGAAAATGGATCTCATCCCCCATTGACTTTCAATGGAGTTCATAATGGATCTGTCTTGGGTATGTTAAAGATAATACAACCGAATCCGTTCATAACGGAGGCAGATGTTTGTATTATCAGTAATGGGAGCATTTTTGCTGAACCCTGCCGGATCCAACAAAAACGCCAGTGTGAAAGTAGCCTAAATGGAATGGCCAAAGCTTCAGATTCTTTTTTTCATGAAATTTATAACAAATCTGTTTTGTTTAAAATCGATTCACCTATGTTTAGTCAAAATGAAATAAATTAACATTATAACTTGAAGAAGAATTGCATTATCTAACATCTCGCTTCACTTTGGGAGGTTGATTTGCTTTTAAAAAGTAGCTTATTATTTTTGGTAATTAAAAATTCAGATGTTCCGTTCTGTACTCTAACAGTGAAATGGATTATTTTACTGTAATATACAATACTGGACTTAATAATATATACTATTTTACATAACTAGCCCCTTTAGTCAATACCCAGCTGATTAAATTACAATTACTGATAGTGAATGTCACATAGTTCAGTTATCGGTTATCATTAAAAGTGCTCATCTATTTATTTGTTTTTTATTTTTATGCACAAAATGTATAAACTAAACAGAACAGATACAAATAATACAATGTTGATTTGTTTCAAATTTGTAATGCATTGTAGTTCCCCAGGACAAGGCAGCAGAAGTAGAGTCCTCCTTATCTACCATGCCAGAACTTCCTAATCTGCCAGTCTGGAGACTGATCATTTTCCTGAAAGCTTTATATTTTTTTTGGGGCCAACCACCTGACAGGTTTTGTTGGACAAAATAATTTGTAGAACAGCGTTCATTGAAACAACTCATCTCCTGCATTACAACAACAATTTTGCAGTAATGTAGAACAAGCTTTTGAAGACAATAATTGCTCTTATTTAATAAAATCTAACAATATTTAGCCTAATGTTAAATGTTCATTTTATGAATTATTTATCACTTAATTCAATTATGTTTCCTCCCTTGTGTGCAGTATTTTAATGTTTATTTCTTTTTGTAAGAGGATGCTTTACAGAAGCTAAATGTTCTGTCTCTTTAATCCCCAGCGAGCAGCTATAATCTGCAGCGGGAACGAGCAGCGAGTGTTCAATTTAGCTGCAGCACTCCCACAGGAAAAAAGAAGTATTACAATGATCCTATTCAAATTGTAAATTTGTAAAATTTGATTGGGCTGCTTTGATGAATTTTACAAAATAATCTGCTTCATGATGAATTACTTTTTTACGAAGCAGATTTCTTTGTAAGTAGTGGGTGCAATGACAGGAAGCTGCGATTGTGCCACCCCCGTCATTGTATCCCTCAGATGCCACGTTCATAGCTGATTGCGGCATCTGATAGGTATAATATAGTGTAAAAAAAGAAAAAAAAAGAAAACATAAATAATACTTACCTAAACCATTTGCTCTTGACAGGCCAGCCACCACCATCATACTTGAAGGTCTCGCGCAAAATCTTGTGCGACCTGAAATGACGTCATCACGCCCGCCAACTTGTGACGTCATGCATCACTGCGCACAGAACTATTTCAGGTTAAATTAATTCGCTACCCTGAAGCACGAGGAGATTCTGCTTCACGGAGAATAAAATTTATCCTAAAATTCGGATCAAAGTCCAATTCACTCATCACTAAATGTACTGTTTGTAATGCATGAATGAAAAGGGTCTTCCAGATTGAGAGACACTATTTAAAGCAATTGTTTGGTTGCCTATGGTTTCCTAAAGCATTCAATAAGATTAGTCACAGTAGCATATGTAGGTTGTCAACCACCAAATGCTGCCATTGGTATGCCCAAAGGACCCATAACCAAGTTTGTATTTAGTTAAAGTCTATATTCCCTACTGTTTCTAGGTGTCAGCTTTCAATGGTACTGTCTTTATTGATTCGGAAACGTATAGTGAAGAGTGAGCATTATATGACAATTCCCTATGTGGCAATTAATAAGTCATTAGAATGTGATTTTTATTTTTTTTTTCCAGTATGATGGTTTTTCGAATTTTTTGTGTTCTCTATTTAGGTAAAACATTACAATCACCATATCTTAGAAACTATATCTAAGGCCCTTCATATTTTATTCTCCCGCAAAATCTATGAATAAATCAGGAACATTGCAATTCTCTTATCAACAATACGTGTCCCAACACAGTCTGATATCAGCACTGATTGGACAGTGTCAGAGTATGAATGGAAATGCCCCATTGCTAAGGGGTGTGGTAACGTTCTTTTCCCGGAAGAATAAAAGCGAAATAACACAACAGTAGTGATAAAAGATGTTCAGGAATTGTCATTTCGTGGCACTCAAGTATTAAACCAATCCCTGGTCCTAGTTAACATTTCATTATTTAAAAAGACTTGTGAAACATGCAATTATTTCTATTTTCTGTGACTCATCTGCACAGTACAGACACAGTTCAAAGGTGGACTGTACTTATACATGAAGAAGATATAATTTACTGATTAAAATAAGAATATAAAATTTTAGTAAACCGCTTATGTATCCACCTGTAGATGTCTTTTACACGATGTGTATTTCAGCTCTAACTAAAGTCGGTTGCGCAGCAACTCAGAAAAGCAATAGCCTCTTATAGCCAATAATGTATTGCAACACGTTGGTGTTTCCAAGCAACCACAAAGCATAGGAATAGTCAAGAAAAGGTAAGGGCAAAAGGGCGCAAATCAATTATGATTAGGTAAACCATTTTGCCATGAAAGCTTGAAATATTTAGTTATCTCTCCACGTTAGTTGAGACAGAATAGCAGTTTTTTAATAACAGCCTGACAATGGAAAAGCTGGACTAGCTTGAAACACAACTAATAATAAAGGAAAACAGAAATCATAACACTGGGAAATATGAAATTGTGCAACAGCTACAGACATATACTGTAAGTGCCATGTGATAAAGAGTTCACACGTTAAACATTCATAAATCAATATTATGTCATGCTAACGCAGTGTCTGGCGTAAGTGTAGTGAGAGTTCACGATGCCTACGTGAAACATGTCTCTCTTTCATCTGACAATGGACAAATCATTGGCTCAGATACATGAATGAAAACACCTCCAATAATGTACAATGTTCTAAAAAACTAATATATTTGTTTTTTAGAATATTCGTCTTTTTTTTTTTTTATCTGTATATTTGTTCCACTTTGGCATACTCCTCTCCGACAAGCGTCCCCGTCACCATGGGAACGCCTGGGAGTTAGACTATACCATCGGATCTGAGTTTTCACAATCTCATTGATTCTCATTACGAAAATTCTCATTACGAAAATTTGCATTACAAGAATCTGCATTACGAAAATTCACAATCAACACAACTCCTAACGAATATCCAAATTTGCGAATATTCGTTGAATATTCTACGAAATATTCGCGAAATATTGCGAATTCGAACATGACCCCTGCCGCTCATCATTATTCAGCACATGGACACACCCCTACACTATAAACCCGATATGGCTGCCATTTTACATTCAGTCTTTTGCCAGTGTAGGGAGAGGTTGCTGTGTGGAGCAGGGACAGACTGTTAGGGACACCAAACGCTAGCTAATAGGGCCACAAAAGTCCTTTTAAGGACTAATATAGGTGTGCTATCGATAGGTGTGACATACTGAGGGGTGTGATATAATTATAATATACTTTCTAACATAGAAAGTATATTATTATGCATTTGTATTGTGCAGCAGTTGTGTGTGGTTCTGCTAAGATACTGCAGCTACACAGAGGGACATATACTATTGGAACAATTAATTGCAACTGGTGTGATATACCAGTTGCCCCCCAAAAAACTGATTGAGGCAGGGGTGTTATATACCTATAATATACTTTTTATGTAGGGCATTTGTATTGTGAAGCAGTTCTGTGCAAATCTGCTGCGATACCGCAGCTATACAGAGGGACAAACGCTATTGGAACAACTAATTGCAACTGGTGGCCCCCAAAAAAACAGTTTGAGGCAGGGGTGTGATATACCTATAATATTCTTTCTATATAGTGCATTTGTATTGTGCAGCAGTTATGTACGGTTCTGCTGAGATACCGCAGCTATACAGAGGCACAAACGCTATTGGAAAAACTAATTGCAACTGGTGTGATACTAATTGCAAACTGATTAAGGGGTTTGATATACCTGATTCCAGCAAATAATCATTAAGGAGTTGTATATACCTGCTTCCAAAAATACTGCTTTTCTATAGAGACTTTTTCACAGGGTAATTTTTTAAATGACAGGTAGAGGAAGAGGCAAGCCATTGTGCAGGGGTGCTGGGGGTGGGCAGGCGCACCAGGCCGGAGCCTAAGTGGAAAGTTGGAGAAGGTGTGTGCAATTATGTCAAAGGACACACCAGAGTTGGTTGAGTGGCTCACTCAGCTTTCCGCTTCTGCACCCTCCTCATCCTCTATCTCCTCGCTCTCTGCAGTGTGCACCCCCAAAGACACCACCACCACCATAGCACCTCCACTCGAGTCAGAGGAATTTTTTTCCCATCCATTCCCAGACCATACCGATGCGCAGCCATTCTTGGCATCGGATAAGGAAGAGGAGATAGCAACGGCCGCCACCCAGCGGTCTGACGACAGTACCCAGATCAGCCCAAAGACGGAGATCCCAACTGTTTCTGCCTACTCCGAGATCTCTAATGTCAGTGGTGGTGAAGGTGATGATGATGACGTATCGATGGATGTCATGTTGGTGCACACAAAAGAGGAAGAGGAGGGGAGTTCAGAGGTAGAGACAGAGCAGCAGATAGGGGGTAGAAGTAGGAGAAGCAGTCAGAACTTGCAGTGCACAGGAGGCAAAAAGCAGACTGCAAATGTATCTGGAGCGAGCCATCCACCATGCACGGTCACATCTTGTGCTCCCAGGATGCCAGCACATGGCTCCGCAGTGTGGGCTTTTTTTTTAACGTGTCAGCTGCTGACAATAGTGTTGCCATCTGCAGCCTGTGCTGTCAATGCATAAGTCGCGGTAAGCCCAACACCTAGGGACGACCGCCTTAAGAAGGCACCTGGCCTCCCATCACCAAGCCCAGTGGGAGCAACCCCGTCATAACCCACAAAGCCACACTCCCGACGCTCCACGTCCTGCCTCTTCTCCTTTTTTTCCTCTCGCCTCCCATTTGTTCTCCACTTCACCTTCCACTGTGCCATCGTCGCGTTCATATGGCAAAAGGCAGGCTTCCGTGGCCCAAATGTTCGAACTGACTGCCGGCTTATTGAAACTGCTAGCCCACCAGATACTGCCATATAAACTGGTGGACTCGGAGGCCTTTAGAAAATTTGTGGCCATTGGCACAATGCAATGGAAGGTACCCGGAAGGAAATATTTCTCCCAGAAGGGCATCCCAGAGCTATTTGGCCATGTTCAGCGGCAAGTGAATGTATCTCTTGCACACAGTGTCGGTGCCAAGATACATCTGTCCACAGACACGTGGTCTAGGAAACTTGAGCAGGGAAGGTACATAACTTTTACTGGGTGAACCTTCTGGCGGCTGTCAAGCATGCAACCCGTGGCACCTGTGTGGATTTGGTATTACGCCACGGCCTGCCTCTTTTTCTCCTCCTCCTACTCCATCCTCCGTCTCCTCCTCAGCTGACTCCTACTTTTCCATTGCACCCCCCAGCTCCCCAGAACCTAATTGACGTGCCAGGTGAGACGTTGCCATGCTGTGCTGCAGCTGTTGTGCCTGGAAGCCAAGAGCCACACCGGTCCTGCACTGTTTTCAGCTCTGCTGCCACAGGAAGATCAGTGGCTAACCCCGCTCAATTTGACAGTTGGTAAAGTGGTATGCCACAATGGTGCCAATCTGCTGAGCGCGCTGAAACAGGGCATCCTGAACTTAGTCGTGCAGCGATTCATTGCCAAATACCCCAGGGTCCAGGATGTCTTACGGCAGCGCAGAAAAATTTCTGTCCATTTTAGAAGATCTTACACAGCCATGGCTCGCCTTGCTGATGTTCAGTGGTGACATCACTTGCCCGTCAGATGTCTGATTTGTGACTGCCCGACGCGCTGGAACTCCTCCTTGTATACGAACTCTGCGGCAGGACAGGTTCTGGGGAGCTTGCCTTTTTTTCACTGCACTAGTGGCTGCTCATGAGCGAAGCATGCAAACTTCTGCGGCCATTTGATGAGATCACCGAACTGGTCAGTCGTAACCAGGACACCATCAGTGATATCGTAACTTACGCCTTCTTTCTGGAGCATGCATTGTCATTGATCAAGTCGTAGAGGAGCAGGAGCAGGAAGATGAGGAAGTCACAATGCTGGATGAATTCCCAGGGGGGCTACTCCATCTGAGACAAGTCAGCAGGAGTCTGAAGAGGAGTCAGAGCAGGATGGTGCCTGGGGGAGGAGAATGAGTAAGAAGAGTAGGCTTTAAACTTTTTGGGGATCCCTGGTGTTGTCCGTGTATTGGGGAAGGAGACCGAGGACGACATTCTCCTGGGCGATGAGCAGGAGCCAGGCCGCTCCACCGCTTCCAATTTAGTGCAAATGGGGGCCTTCATGCGCCAGTGTTTGAAGAGGGACCCCTGTATAAAAAGCATAAAGGGCAAGGACCAGTACTGGGTGGCAACGTACTTAGACCCCCGATACATACACAAAATGGTGGACATGTTACCAGCATCACAGAGGGCTGTCAGAATGCAGCATTTCCAGGCCTTGCTTCGAGAGATGCTGCATTCTGCTGTTGCTGGCACTGGCAGAGGAATTTCCACCCACAGAGAAACAGTTGCGGGTACCAATCCTACCGTGCATGCAAGAAGAGGGCGGTTTGAAGATGTCTTGGTCACTTCGGATATGAGATCATTCTTGCAAACAACCCATCGACAGCCGCCTGCCGGATCTAGCCTCATGGAATGCATACACTGACAGGTGTCCGACTACATCTGGTTAATGGCCGATGTGGACGCTCTGAGAAGCGAGGAACCCCTTGACTACTGGGTTTACAGATTTAACCTGTGGCCAGACCTGGCACAATTTGCCATGGAACTCTTGGCTTGCCCCTCTTGGCTTCGGAGTGTCCTGTCCGAAAGGACGTTCATCGCAGCAGGGGGGATCATGACCGATAAGCGCACTCGCATAGCTCACGACAGTGTGGACTACCTCACATTTATAAAAATGAATGAGGCATGGATCTCTGAGGAATTCAACATGTGTAATGACCACGTTTAATTAAATTTCACCTATTACCATTAGGGTTTTTTTCAAGAGAAAGGATTTTGTTAGCCATGTTTTTAATCCAATTTTATACTTTTAGTTCTTTTAAACACATGTATTTGACATGTATTTGTACTGGCCTGCAGTAAAATTGATATCCAATGATCAACTAATATACCTCCAACCACATAATCACTTGATGTTTTCTGTCTGGTGAATGCCTAATTTTTGGGGCCTGTAGTTCACTGGCCTGCAGTAAAATTGATATACAATAACCATCTAATATACCCCCAGCCGCATAATCACTTCATCTTTTCTGTACGGTGAATGCATAATTTTTGGGGCCTGTAATCTAACTGGCCAACAGTAAAATTGTTATATGGTGACCGAATAATGTACCTCCAGCCACATAATGACTTGATCTTTTCTGTACGTTAATTGCATCATTTTTGGGGCCTGTAATGTAACTGGCCAACAGTAAAATTGTTATACGGTGGCCGCCTAATGTACCTCCAGCCACATAATCACTTGATTATTTCTGTACGGTAAATGCATAATTTTTGGGGCCTGTAATCTAACTGGCCAATAGTAAAATTGTTTTACGGTGACCGCCTAATGTACCTCCAGCCACATAATCACTTTTTCTTTTCTGTACAGTGAATACATACTTTTTGGGGCCTATAATCTAAGTGGCCATCAGTGAACTTGTTATACTGTGACTGCCTAATGTACCTCCAGCCACATTATCAATTGTTCTTTTCTGTACAGTAAATGAATAATTTTTGGGGCCTGTAGTCCACTGGCCTGCAGTAAAATTGATATCCAATGACCGTCTAATATACCGTACCTCCAGCCACATAATCAGTTGATGTTTTCTGTCAAGTGAATACCTAATGTTTGGGACTTATACTCCCGTGGCCTAAAATAAAACTTTTCTAGGTTCCAGCAGGGCACATTTTTGAGAGTTTCCCTTTAAGACGCATAAAAATGGCCCCTGATTAAAATACATAATTTTTGTGGGAATTTTTACCATTGATCCCCTCTGGTATGTCACTGTCCATGTTTTCAGATGATTTGTGCACTTCCAGTAAGTATTTGGTGGCTGCAAATATGACCTGAAGGTTTTTCAGGTTTGCCTGCCATTAAAGTGAAAGAGGCCCGCCACAAACTTGCGGTTCGCGAACATGCAATTGAGTTTGCGAATCGTCCCGGCCGATGTTCGTCCATCACTACTGGTGAGGTGCCCTCATTGTGTCATGTCATTTGTTTAAGTGATGCAAGGGGAGCAGGTCACTGCTTTGGCCAGTCATTGGCTACAGTGGCATTAAGCCAGATGTTGACAGTCAGGGAAGGGCAGGAGTTGGGACTCAGAGGCAGGGAGCAGGTAAGTCTGCTTCCTCTGCAGGTCTGTCCAAAAGTGGGGAATGCTGAAAGACCCCCAGAAGATGAACAAGGTTCATGGGCCACATTGCAAAATCTTTAACAGGATCCCTCATTAACAAACTGCTATTTTGACCCTCTCATTCTTCGAGCCATGGTGAAACTGTTGCTTCTGCAGCCATTAAAGCTACATCCTTATGTTAAAAATAAAAGCCAACATTTTTATAGCTTTATTAAGATTTTCATAAAGTTGTCCCTCTGTTTTAGATGTGTTTGTTTTTCTTTTTTCTTTATATCTGGAAGTTTTCAGGAGGTAGAATAAGGGCTGACATATCTTATTTATTTATTTATTTATTTATGTACATATTTATTTATTATTTATTTTCCAACCAATTGGCTTCTCGGAATACAAGAAGGAACTTAATACATCTCCAAGTTGCATAATAGCATCATGTATTGAATACAGATGAGTAAATGGATTCTACACAGATCAAATTTGTTACAAATTTCCTAAAATAAACTTTTGTGATTTATCCGCAAATCACTAAAAATGATGGCTACCAATTTACAGATTAGAAAATAGAGGAGGCATCTGCTCTTAAAAAAAGGGATATTGTTTGAGCTGGTTTTAATTGAAAAAAATAAATCCACCGGTTCAGCTATAGCCATATATGTTGCTGGCTCTTTGACATTAATATACTAATGCTGTCTTGGTGTTAAAGATCTTGACAGAGATTAGATACAGTTCACAGAGACATACAAGACTTTTAATAGGGAGACTTTTGATTCAGATTAAATTTATCGACTGCATTGATGGGCAAGAAAAAAAACAAAAAACAATAGCATGCTCCATACCTTGCTGTATTCTGGATATTATTTTTTCCTTAAAGGGAACCAGTCACCTGGAATTTGGCAATAGAGCTGAGGACATGGGCTGCTAGATTGCCGCTAGCACATCTGCAATATCCAGTCCCCAGAGCTCTCTCAGTTTTTATTGTGTCAAAAAAATGAATTAATAGATATGCTAATTAACCTGAGATGAGTCCTGTCCCTGAGATGAGTCCAGCGTGAAGAGGCCCCGCATCCTCCGAATCTCCTCCTTGCTTCCCGACGTCACAAAGCTAGAGCGCCGAAAAC
The DNA here is from genome assembly GCF_905171765.1 of Bufo bufo. Classification (NCBI taxonomy): domain Eukaryota; kingdom Metazoa; phylum Chordata; class Amphibia; order Anura; family Bufonidae; genus Bufo; species Bufo bufo. The sequence goes on along the minus strand of NC_053391.1, from coordinate 75,837,346 downwards.
TCACGATGCGCGAGCTAGCGCAGTGTCGGCATAATGTTCCTTACCTGTGCTGGCATCAGCCTCAGGGAAGGAACTGCGCATGCGCTAGCTCGCGCATCACGAGATTACGGTGCTCTAGCTTTGTGATGTAGGGGGGCAAGGAGGAGATTCGGAGGATGCGCGGCGGTGCTGGGCTTCTTCACGCTGGACTCATCTCAGGGACAGGACTCATCTCAGGTTAATTTGCGTAATCCGTCACTAAGCAAATTTTTTTGTAAAACTTGGTGAAACAGTCGAATCGCATTTACAAATACTTCGCTCATCTCTAATAGGCACCAGACAGCAAATTGTCTAAGGTGGTAAGGAGCCAATCTGATTGAAATACCATTCACATCAGGACACTGTAACACACTATTGTCTGTCAAAAGCAGCTTGCTGACAGTCTCCTTCTTGAAAATCATGTTTACACTTTACACAAATTAAAAACAGAAAGAGAAATCAGCATAGTAATCACTTAGAGGTCTGTCTGGAAGAAAGGAAGTAAGAGACAGCTATTGTTCGGACCGATAAGTCTTGTAACCTAAAACATCAACATATGCCAAGTTTATGTGTCACCCGAAGAAAGCAAATCTTCTGATAAATTATGTGGGAAAGAGGATACATTACAATGTAGTGTTCCTAATCCATACACAAATGGCCATCTGCTGGGTGTAATTCAGGTTATTGCATGGACAATAGATTTGATGAAATCGCCGGTATCTTCATTAACAGACCAGCAGGCTGATTATTTATCTAGCGCTAAGAGAAAATGTAGCTAATGTCAGTCATTAACCGCCATACTCATCTGTTTTAAGCCCATTAGTAAAGTACAACTAATTAAGCTGCACACGGAAAAACCCAGCAGACTTAATTAGAAACATCCATTCCACTGTAGATGCATACAGGGCATTAGTAAGAAGCTTCCCAGACTATGTTGGGCGCACTTTTTTTGGATGGCTGTTAAAGGAGAACATGGACACCAAACAGAAAGGGTATCCAACCCCATTTAAAAAAATAATTAAATCACTCCAGGAAAATGCAATGTTCTGTTTCATGCCTAGTGCAGGGCTTTTTATAAACTTTTCTCGTCATTGACACCTCTTGGCTGGCTTAATTTCACACCAATATTTTGCACAAAAATAATGCAGAACAGCATGTATAAATTTTGCTCGACTATATATGATGATATAAGATGATTTGCGATTTGCTAACTTTTTGTATATTTTTTAACTATTTTTGAATTGGTAGGAGTAAAGTAGGCCCCATCAGAATCAAGTTTGTAGGGCAGTCTTTCTTGGGATGGTTGCTGTACCAGTGGCCAGAGTAGTGAGGGTGAGGTCACATGACAGACTAATATGGCGAATGCGGCATGTAGAAAAAAGGTAGTAATACTGTATATACTGTATGTTCTGCTTCACAATACACTACTATTCACCTGTTAAAGAGGTTGTGCAGCCTGTTTGTATTGATGACCTATCCTCACAATAGGTCATCAATATCAGATCTCCGGGGTTGTGACACCCAACACCCTCGCCGATCGGTTGTATGAAAAGGAAGTGGTGCTCCATGTGAGCACCGCTTCCTCTTCTTTACACTGCCTGTCATCTGGGAAGTGCAGTGTAATTACAAGTAATTACAAGTAATTTCTTTATTAACTTGAATGCAGCAAATAATTGTAATTACAATACGTCTCTTCTACAGGGGAGACAATGTGCAGTGTAATGAAGAGGAAGCAGTGCTTGCACTGACCTCCACCTCCTCTTCAAACAGCAGATGGGTGCGGGTGCCAGGTGTCGGAACCCTGCAAATCAGGTATTGATGACCTATACTGGGGATAAATCATCAATATTAACAGGCTGCACAATCCCTTTGACTGAAGGCCAAGTCACATGATACTTGTGAGGGTCACATGAAGGATTATATGACTGACGCCATGTTTAGCCCTACCCAGTGCTCCTATGGCTTCTAATTGGACGGCTAAAATGCACCAAACTTTCTTTTCTTTAGAGAAAGGCTACTGTGTGGATATAAAAAGGTCTGCAAACAACCACTTTACATAAATGTATATTAGAAAATTGTTCAACATCCTAATCTCTAAATAAATAAACAATCATTAACATATTTCACATTGCCCCATCCGCCGCATAATTAATATCTGAAATAATACGGAAAAACTTCATCTAAAATAATATCATACTACTGTATTACCGTTTATCTTAATCATATTACATGCCTGTTTTTTCTGAATAGTTTCCCTTAAGCTTTAATATCAAATGGACAATCATGTAAAATCATTGCTTTTAACAAGCCCAACAGAAGGGGAATATGTGCCTCACAGATGGTGTAAGGAAATAGAAAATGTTTCTGCATATGTTATGCAAATGAAATAGGGAGCTATGCATAGAGTGAATTATGAGAATGAATGTGTGCCTAGTGAGCGCAGATTGAGTTTTAAAGGAGTGTATGGGGGTTTTGAAGGAGTGTATGTGGGCTGTTCGAAGATTACCGAGAGGTGTGAAATTTCACTCTGCAGAAGGCGCGGTAAAGGGAAAAAAAGTTGAATTCTTGTATGCTCAGGACAGATAGCTCTTAAATTCACTGTACACAATCTGCCTGAGGGTAGAAATGTCAGTGAATGTCAAACAGCTAAACTGTGCAGGAGAGGCTGTCATCCCATGGTTCTTCAGTATGCCTTATAGGAAAATCTGATTTTTCTTTACACATTTAATAGAGACACATTTCAATCTTATTACCCACCTTAAGGGCTTCATGACGTACCCGAAGGATTGGTCAACATGACCAAAGTGATTCACGCTTAGAAGAACAACATATAACAGGAAATAATATTGGCCAGCACACTTAATGTTCAGTCTAATAAAATATACTCTTTTATGTCCATACAAATCAAACTTACAGGGGTTAAAATCAAGGCTGGGACGAGAGGTGGGTGGTTAAATAGGTGGCCACCTATGGCATCACTAACATGCTTATTGAAGGATGGATCACTTCAGGGACCAAGACTGGAGGAACACATTTTAAAACCCTCGCTTTAAAGGGGTTATGCAATGATTGATGTAAATCAAGATTTTTTGAAAAATTTTGGTTACATCCGAATTTATTTGCGGCGAATTGCGTTTAAAAACAGCTATTTCCTGGCTGCAGAGAGCCTTTATAGTGGTGTAGAACACTGTGCCTTGCAGTAACACATATAAGGAGTCTGCTGTGGTAGTGAAACAATACTGTCAGTCAGTATGACATGCAGACGACAGGCGTTGCTCTTAGAATCATTGCACACATCACTTACTTGGGCAGTTACAGGGCCAAAACTGACAAAATAACTCAAGTGTGAACTCAGCCTTACAGGTCAATGTTAGCGTCAAGAAGAAGTGCACTCCTTTTACACCGTCGTCAGCTGATTCCACATAGATGTCTACAGAACCTGTTCTATTAAACGCTTATACAAGAAGAGAGCCCCCCCCCAAAAAAAAAAAGAGTTCATATGGTGTCAGCAGTAAGTTTGTGTTGATGTCACTGATTATATTGCCCTTCCTCTGATCCATCAGAACATTAACCACCAAAAAACGGATCCTATCTGTGGAGCATCCACATACACTTGGTCAGCATTTGGTCAGTAATCCATCATTATTGCTAAAGCCCAAAAAAAACAGGAGTGGTTCCAAAACAGAGATGACATATGAATGGAATATTTTCATGTCTTCTGTGTTTTGTACCCACGCCTGCTTTTGGCTACCAAATCATAAGCCAATTCTGAGGCAAAATAGGGACCATGTCATGCAGGCCTTATCGCTGTTACATAGACAGGATCCGTTGTGCGTCTAATTTTTCCTTCCTTCTGACAGATCAGAAGGCTAAAAAAAATGATGATGTCAGCCAGGACGAAAAGGCAAAATAGTGGCCCAGTCATGAAGTGGGGAGGGTGGAAACAGCATGAGAAGTCCACAAAGTGTCCCTATGACATAGTGGTGAGGTAGAAGCAGCATGAGGAGACCACAGAGTGGCCCAATGACAGAGTCTGGTGGTTGCAACATCATCAGAAGGAGGCCAAAGAGTGGATCAATGACAGTGTGGAGGTGGCAGCAGCAGCATCAGGAGGCAACAGAGTGGCACAATGACAGATCATGGAGGTTGTGGCAGCAGCATCAGGAGGAGGCCACTGAGTGGCACAATGACAGTGTGGAGATGGCGGCAGCATCAGGAGGCCACAGAGTGGAACAATGAGAGAGTGTGGAGGTGGCGGCAGCAGCGGCATTAGAAGGAGGCCACATGGTGGCACAATGACAGTGTGGAGGTGGCAGCAGCATCAGGAGGTCACAGAGTGGCAAGGTGACATAGTGTGGAGGTGGCATCAACATCAGGAGACCACAGAGTTGCAAGTTGACATAGTGTGGAGGTGGCAGCAGCATCAGGAGACCACAGAGTTGCAAGGTGACATAGTGTGGAGGTGGCAGCAGCATCAGGAGACTACAGAGTGGCAAGGTGACAGTGTGTGGATGTGGCAGCAGCATCAGGAGACCACAAAGTGGCAATATGACAGTGTGGAGGTGGCAGCAGCATCAGCAGACCACAGAGTGGCAATATGACAGTGTGGAGGTGGCAGCAGCATCAGGAGACCACTGAGTTGCAAGTTGTCATAGTGTGGAGCTGGCAGCAGCATCAGGAGACCACAGAGTGACAAGGTGACATAGTGTGGAGGTGGCAGCAGCAATCGGCGACCACAGAGTGGAAAGGTTACAGTGTGTAGAGGAGGCAGCAGCATCAGGAGACCACAGAGTGCCAATATGACAGTGTGGTGGTGGCAGCAGCATCAGGAGACCACAAAGTGGCAAGGTGACATAGTGTGGAGGTGTCAGCAGCATCAGGAGACCACAGAGTGACTTAGTGACAGAGTGGGGAGTTGGATGGCAATACAAGTACCAGCTGAAGATGGTTGGTGAAAAAAGCAGCACTTGGCATCAGATGTGTGGCATCAGGTGGATGGCAGCATCAGAATAGTAGCTGAAGTAGGTAGCCAATGACACCGGTCTCTCTTGTCAAAGTGTTGGTGTGGCACCATGGATAATCTAGTCTCTATGCATCAGGCATTGGTGGGTGGAAATCCTGACTGATTTACGCCTGATTCATCTTGACAAAGATCAGTCTCTCCACATTTTGGGTGGACAGGTGAATTTTTCTTGGGGTAACTATGGCCCCCGCCACACTAAACACCCGCTCTGATGCCACACTACTGGCCGGGCAGGACAGCTTTTCCAGGGCAAACTCTGCCAGTTGCGGCCACAAATCCAGTTTGGCTGCCTTGTACTCCAGCGGATCTCCATGTGGGGTGGCAGGGTGCTGTCCAAGTATGCCACCACCTGCTGGTTCAGGTCCTGCTCCAGGTCTAGCTGCTGCTGTTGAGTACTTTCTTCACTAGGCGGGTGAAGAAAGATGATCATCAGCGACTCTATACTCAATTTGCTGCTGATGGAGCTGGAACTTCTCCTACCCCCTCACCCTACCACAGCAGCCATGGTAGAGGAACATGAGCATTGAGGACCCCTGGTCAGACCTGCGAGAGGATGGACGATTGCTCAGATAGGCAGCGGCCAACTGACTACATAGGATGTCTCTATAGTAGTTCAGTTTATCCTCCCTCTCAGCTGGTGTAAAAAAGGCCCCCATTTTGGATTAGTAGCGAGGGTCTAACAAGGTGGAGAGCCAGAAGTCTTCCTTCTGCCGAATGGTGAAATTCGGTTGTCACTACGCAAGCAAGTGAGCAACTGAGCATGCATGGAGCCATTTGTGCAAGTGACTTGGAGGGACTCGCTGCCTCCATCTCCACTGCATACTGCCACTATGTGTCTGGGTCCTCTGCCTCTTTTCCCTCATCACCGTAGCTTCTCTGGCTGCTGCTGCTCCTCTTCTCCTGTCACCTGCATAGAAAAACCACCCATTTCGCTACATATTGCTTGTGCTCCAATGTTCTCCTTCTTCTCCAGTTTAGCCCCGCACAGGGTTCATGTGGCCGTGAGATCTAGGCGTCACGTCTCCAGTCCCATGACCAGCCAAATATACCAGCATCTGTTCCAGGACATGAAGCAGTAGAATGAGGTTGCTCATCCCGTAGTCCTGGCGACTAACAAATAAAGTGGTCTCCTCAAAGTGCCTAAGAAAATGGCAGGTGTCACGCATGAGCTGCCTCTGGCTGACAATGAAGTTACACAGGGGAGTACTCCTGTCCACTTTGATCTTCAAGAAATTGTTTATGGCCTTTCTCTGTTCGTAGAGTCAGTCCAACATATGGAGGGTGGAAATACAATGGGTGGAAACGTCGGATATCAGCCTATGTTGGGAGATGCCGTTCTGCTGCTGCAGCTCAATGAGGGTGTGCTTTGTGAAGTGCATACAAAGTTTCTTGGCCATTTTTAGGATGTCTTGCACCAACTGACTGCTACTGCTCCTGCTGCTGCTTCCATGGACCCGTGCACCACTACTTTCCAGGAAGTTAGGCTCCTGCGAAGCGGGTGGTCTACCCCGGGCACGTTTGGCTACTGACCTCCGACTGCTGCCACCCTGCTGACTCCCGGCCACGCTAGCGACTTGTTGGCTCCCCGGCTGCCTTACAGGCAAGCTGCCACCCTCTTCTCCCGATGATGATGAAGCCCATAATTCACACAGTTGCCAAGTGCAATCGGCTACATCATCATTATCGAGTACTGTCTGCACGTCACTGATGTCCTCCTCAATGGTCTCTGGGTCATGAGCCTCACCGCTTGCAACACCAGCTCCCACGCCACTCTGCTCATCACTACTTGCCCGCCTAGCGGTGGAAGTGGCGGATGTCTCCTCCACATATTGGCTGGGCAGTAGCTGCTGACTGTCCTCTAGTAGCTCGTCCTCGCTGTATAGTGGGGCTGAGCCCACAGCATACAAAATGTCTCTGGCTGAGGAACAAAAAAGGACAGAGGCAGGTTGAGGACAGGTGAGTGCACAGGGCCTGCTCCCATGCAATGCCAACTAAGGGTTGTGTCTGATGAACCCACTGACTCTTGGCTGGGGTGTCTGATGTCACTTACAACAAAGTCGAAGATCGAGTCAACCACTCAAGAACCGCTGGGTTGCTGGTCACAACATGACCTCTATCTGAGACTGGGAGCTCAGGCCTCTCGAAGTGACCCCTGCTGTCACGTCCCCTTACTCTGCTGCGACCTCTGCCTGCACCAGAAACATTAAAGCGGTCGTGTGCATGAGGCCTTAGAAGATATAACTGCACCGCTGAACAGCATATATATATATTTTTTGCCACTAGTACACATCAAAAAGGGCAGTCATTTTGACACTTCACCACACAACGGCTAATAAGCCCTTTTTTCCCACTAATACAAGCCAAAAAATACTTTAGAACATATAACTGCACCACACAAGGGCAAATAAGACGTAGAAATATTTCATTGTAATAAACCCTGTTAATAGCTGTATCAAACAGCACTTGCATCCCAACAACAAGAACGGTTTTGCTGGAATTATAGAGCTATATAATGGCAATTTAGATCCTCATTCAGTGCAGCAAGGTGTAATAGGATTGTTCCTATTACCCAGGATGTAACCTCCCCTACTGAACCCTTAACCCTTTTCTACATAAATGCTGTGGAATGATTCCATCTTATCCTTTCCCTACACCTTGAATAATCTTTCCCTGCACTTGTAAATCGTTTCTTTAGCACAAGAAAGTCTTTCCTAGCACTGTCCCTAGCGCCGACTGACATCTCTCCCTGCACTAAATACACTGGAAAATGGCTAAATCCAAGATGGCTGAGGCTATTTATAGGGCTGGACATCACAGGGCTGGCTGGCTGCTGATTGGCTGCATGCATGGCATTGTGGGTGATCCCTCGTTTCCAGAGTTCCTTGCTCCATGTCCTAACATGTGCAGCAGCCATTTTTGGAAAAAATGTGTTTCGTTACCAGGAAGCGTGCGGAAATTCGGTTTCGGTGCGAATAAAGATTTTCAACTTCGATTCACTCATCTCTAATCTCCACATTCACTGCTCCAATTGCTCTTTTAGATTATCTTTAGCCTGGCAGCTCAAGCGGCATATCCTTTTTCTGCAGCTCTCTCCCTGTAGCTGCAACAGCTTCTAATAGAACATATGGCTGGTGGAAGTTGAAGATATAAACTGGGCACGTTCGACCAGCTCAGTGAAACGGACAAAAGATAACAAAGAGCAAACAGCAGGTGGCGCTGTACAGATACATTTTATTGAATAGCTCACTGGCTGCACTAAAATTTTAATGACATGCAATTACAATTCTAATAACTTATGCTGCATGGGCCCAGCGGCAACTATTTCTTTAGGAAGATTGCTAGCAAAATTGACTTTATCTCTTGATTCTGTGTATAGTGATATTTTCTCATTATCTCAATATCTATTAATTGTCAGGCCATACTACATAATATTAATATAGTTTGATATTACACCCAATTGTATATTTAAATCAAAGGTATATAGCAACAGCTACTATTTTCTTTGACTTCTTTCTATTCTTTTATTTGCCATTTTTTATTTATTACTATTGAGTATTTTCTATGTGGATTTGCATTTAATAAATATATTTGCAACACTAGCATATGCCCATTTTGCTTGCTTATTGCGAGTGGCAGCTCTAGTTTTTCTCAATTGCAAAAATGTAGAATATGTTTTGTGACGCAACCCTTTTAAGCACCAAGAGAACTTGTCCCACCCCCGGTTATGAGAGTCATAATGTGTCTTAGACCCAGTTTACATGACAGGCAAAAGCTGCTTTTTTAGACCAAGGAAGGGATCAGACTCTGTCCTATTTCACTAGAAAAGCCTTTTCTGATTCTATAGCTTTAGATCTTGTCCTGATCCTTTTGAAGAAAATGGGTCTGCACTGCAGTTTGCACGTGGTGCACGCGTCCAGGGAAGGCATGCCACTAGTTTATAGTGAAGAAGGACCGGCACTGACTTTCTTGATGATATGAAGAGACGTTTATTCAAGGCATAATAGCATCATCAGTGACTAGTTTTGGCTCAAGCCTGAGCCTTTGCAGTTTGAAAAAGGCTCAGACTTGAGCCAAAACTAGTCACTGATGATGCTATTATGCCTTGAATAAATGTCTCTTCATATTATCAAGAAAGTGAGTGTCGGTCCGTCTTCGCTATATACTTGTCCTGATCCTGTCTCTAAATGTTTAGATTATGGCCCCTTCCCAGAACCACAGTATGGTCCTCTGCACAAGGCCGTCCACAGCCTGTCCCCTTCATACAGATGTAGCAGGGGTAACACACACACTCTTAACTCAAATTTCTTAACTCATTGCGTTATCTTGAAACAAAAGCCATTGAAAAGCAATTGCTTAATGCATTTAGTTTAGATAACGTCTCATAAAGCATGTGTGTTAACCCTGCTACATCCGTACATCTCTGACCTACTTTCCCGATACAATCCCACACATAATCTCCAATCCTCACAAGACCTCCTTCTTTCCTCTCCTCTTATTACCTCTTCTTATAACTGCCTCCAAAATTTCTCCTGTGCATCCCCCATACTCTAGAACTCTTTATCCCAACATATCAGACTCTCTCCTACAGTGGAATCCTTCAAAAGGAACCTGAAACCCAACCTATTCAGGCAGGCCTACAACCCTCAGTGACCCTGCTGCTGCTATACCACCATGACCAGCTGCACGATCACCTACTGTGTCCTTCCTCCATACCTTGTAGATTGTAAGCCCTCACGGGCAGTGCCCTCTCTCCTTCTGTACCAGTCTGTAACTTGTCTTGTTCATGCTTAGTGTAATTGTCTGTATTATCTATGTGCACCCCTTATTATATGAATAGCACCATGGAATTAATGGCTCTTTAATAATAATAATGATAATAATAATAATAGTCTATGGTAGCATTCCTATCTATAGAACAGGCAGGACTGAGCATATGTGATATCTTACCTAAGAAAGTATTGAACCAGTCCACCCCCTGACCTTGTACCAGTTATTATGGAATTTCCCATGTAATCCTCAAAGTGTTCTCCTTGCCGACATCACAAATTATCAATTGTCAATATTTCCTTCCAACAAGAACAGCCTGAACTTTCCATACTGTAACAGTTTGCAGTCTTTACACTTGCAGTGCTTCTTTACCAAAGGGAGGTTATTTTAGTAGCAGAGATGGAAAATCCCCAGTGTATTAATAATTTTAGAAAGAGTATTTAAGCTAGCAAATTATATTTTTCTTCAAACTTTAACATTTTTTTCTGCTGATACCTTGCCGCCATCTGTGACGCATCCCAGTCAGTTAAAAATAATGAATCATCACATATGTTGACTATATAAATAGGAACTGCCTTCCCCAAAAGACTGATTTGCAGCTACATTAGACTTTTTCACCATGAATAACAAGCATAGAAGACTTCCAGAGGAAAAGATATTTCAGAAGAAAAGCTTTTGAAGCATCAGTGATTTTCTCCCTGTTATGAGCTTATTAAGTGCTACGTATAAGGTTTGATTTAATGGATATTTTCTATAAATAATGCCTAAAAGTGCTATCCCCATGTTATGTTCAGGCAGATCATTAGGATATGCCACAGGGGTGGTGGTCTGACCTCTACAACCCTCTGATCCCGAGAATTAATTTGCAGAGCTTTAGCTTCTTTTTTCTCGGCACAGCAAGTGCTTCTGTCCATATGCTTTACATACAGAATCTGAGAAAAAATGGTTGCTTGTTTCCTATCTGACATTATGGAGGTTTATAGAATGTGGTTTCTCAAAGAGGCGTTACTGTATATGGTGGGGCACTTTACTCAATAACAGCTCAAATATCAATCACTTAAAAGGAATGTGTGACCAGAAAATGGCCTATTGTTTTAATCAAGTTTTTATGTTAAAGCCAAGGTATTTTTTTTTGTATGTTTTCTATTTTAGTAAAGCTTTGTGTACCGTACCTTCATCTGTGTCAGATGAACATTATCATGACAGATAATACAACCTACTGTTACAGATAATGGTTGTTCAACTACTGTGCTAATTAACCAGTTTGACACTGGGCTAGACATGAGGACGTTATCCTGGTATCACCAGGTTTTTACCCTTTAACCCCTGTACAGTGATCTGGCCTTTGCTGCAAGGGAGACACCAATACTCTACATAGTCCCGGTGTAGTTGGCAGCTGACACACTAGGTCAGAAACACCAATGTAAGGCAACAGAAGCCCAGACAAGAACACAGAACCATACACAGAACCAGGCAAGGACTGACAGGAAGAACACAATTAAATAAAAGGCAAAACACAGACCGAACCAGACTATTGACAGGCAGAGAACATGCAAATCTTCAGGACACAGTTCAGACAACTCAACAACACGAAAGAGGCACAGCACTCCAAGGAACAGTTTAGACATAGCAGTTCCTGATATGGAAACTTGGCAAGGCAAAACAGACTCAAGAATATGGAAAACAGAACTAGAACATAATTCTGACACTTACAGGCAAAATACATGGAACAGACACAGAAGCATAACCACCAGAACTAGGACAGAATTCAGACCACAAACATGCAAACAAACAGATCAGAAACAGGCATAGACAGACACAGACAGAGGATGCAAAGATCCAACAGAATCAATTTTGCACAGCCAGGGACAGGACACAAACCTCAGGATATCTATAGCAAGGTAACAACTCACAAAATATACTGTATAGCAGACTTAAACTCATCAAACATATGCACAAACAAGACCAAGAAACATTAATTTACACAACACTGAAAAGAGGAGAGAAACATAGCTCAACGGCACTAATTTGCACACAGTTAACTAAGGCCAGGAAGCGACAAGAACTGCCAAATTCAAACCCACAAGAAGCTGGAAAGAAGCCCACAATACAATGGCACTAGTGAAATGCCGTCACAACATCTATATAGATGTAAACAAGAATGTTTTAATTTATTAGTTTCAAATGGAGATCTTTAAATTGTGAAGAAATTATAACTATAACTATATACAGTACAGACCAAAAGTTTGGACACACCTTCTCATTCAAAGAGTTTTCTTTATTTTCATGACTATGAAAATTGTAGATTCACACAAGAGTGTGCAAAGCAGTAATCAAAGCAAAAGGTTGCTACTTTGAAGAACTTAGAATATGACATATTTTCAGTTGTTTCACACTTGTTTGTTATGTATATAATTCCACATGTGTTAATTCATAGTTTTGATGCCTTCATAGTCATGAAAATAAAGAAAACTCTTTGAATGAGAAGGTGTTTCCAAACTTTTGATCTGTACTGTATATTGAAAGTTGCCTAAATTTAATAATGGATAAAAGGGTTTTTTAGGTTCCAAAAGCCCATTTTCGTGAGGAGGAGTTTCAAAATTGTGTGCACTATGACTGTAGAATTTATTTTAATCAGCTTTCTGAAAAAACAAATACATTTTTTTTTTTTTAAATAATCTCCCCATTCACTGCTCTGCAGGTTTGCATCTGTTACGTCACAGTTCATGTGTGACTGTGGTACAGGAAACAATGACGACCCCACTTGTCATATGCATGAAAGAAGAGCAGGGTGCAGTGATTCCTTTTTAGTGGTTGGGGGGGAGGGGGTCTGGGGCCAATATTTATCGAAGACTTTTTTAACAGTATGGAGAACATGTTTTGTCGTGAAAAATTGTGTATGAATGGATAGAGAAGTTCAAGGAAGGTTGCAGATGTGTCAGCCATGAAGAAGAATCCAGATGCTTGTCCATGGATGATGACAACTAGAAATTAGCGAATTATTGGAAAATTTTATTTGGCTGCTCTGCCGAATTTTACAAAAAATGTGCTTCGTGACAAATTCATTTTTTTTGCGCCGCAGTCACAAATGAACTGATATAACACTTCAAACCTGCACAGCAGCGACTGGGGAGATTAAGTAGAAAAATAATGATTTTGTCTTTTCTGAAAGTTGATTAAAATAAATTCTACAGTCAGAGTGTGGATAATTTTTGACTCACCCTCATGTAGAACTTCATTGCATACAGTTTCCTTCGACGTGCCTCCTGCTTTGCTTATTTTCAGTTGTAGCTAATCTGCATACACCATAAAATAGTGCCTGTCAAGGTGTCCCCGATTCCCTTTGTTCTAGATCGTTTCATTGCTGCTTGTCCTTGAATGTTGATGTTTTAGCAATAAAAGAAAATTTCTAACTGACTTTCACACACTCTGATATTCATTGTTCATTGGAGCCTCATGCTTCACTTCTATATGAAAGCCAGAAATTGCTTGTAGCCCAAGTGACATTACCCAGGGACATGATAAAACAAGACCACAGTTTAACATACAGTACATTATCTCTGCAAAAGAGGGGCAATTGTTACTGGTACGTTCCAAGCTTATTCTGACGCTCCACCAAAGATTACATGGGGTGTTAAGGGATGAATATTAATTATTGGTATTGACATAAATATTGGTAATTGATTGGCTCATCAATGTTAAGGGGGGCTAATTAATTACCAATATTTATGTCAATACCAATAATTAATATTCCTAAATAGGCGTGAGTCGTCTACTGTGACCCCGCCCATTTATTCCCTTAAGATAATATAACATATGCACCCTCGCCTTGCCTGCACGCTGCGCTCAAAGCCAACTGCCTGCGCCTTACTGTACTATAATAATGGACCAGACACTGTGCCCTTAATAAAATATTTATTACACAATAGTCTACTAATACGCTATATATATATATATATATATATATATACACCCTGTACAGAATTATTAGGCAAATGAGTATTTTGACCACATCATCCTCTTTATGCATGTTGTCTTACTCCAAGCTGTATAGGCTCGAAAGCCTACTACCAATTAAGCATATTAGGTGATGTGCATCTCTGTAATGAGAAGGGGTGTGGTCTAATGACATCAACACCCTATATCAGGTGTGCATAATTATTAGGCAACTTCCTTTCCTTTGGCAAAATGGGTCAAAAGAAGGACTTGACAGGCTCAGAAAAGTCAAAAATAGTGAGATATCTTGCAGAGGGATGCAGCACTCTTAAAATTGCAAAGCTTCTGAAGCGTGATCATCGAACAATCAAGCGTTTCATTCAAAATAGTCAACAGGGTCGCAAGAAGCGTGTGGAAAAACCAAGGCGCAAAATAATTGCCCATGAACTGAGAAAAGTCAAGCGTGCAGCTGCCAAGATGCCACTTGCCACCAGTTTGGCCATATTTCAGAGCTGCAACATCACTGGAGTGCCCAAAAGCACAAGGTGTGCAATACTCAGAGATATGGCCAAGGTAAGAAAGGCTGAAAGACGACCACCACTGAACAAGACACACAAGCTGAAACGTCAAGACTGGGCCAAGAAATATCTCAAGACTGATTTTTCTAAGGTTTTATGGACTGATGAAATGAGAGTGAGTCTTGATGGGCCAGATGGATGGGCCCGTGGCTGGATTGGTAAAGGGCAGAGAGCTCCAGTCCGACTCAGACGCCAGCAAGGTGGAGGTGGAGTACTGGTTTCGGCTGGTATCATCAAAGATGAGTTTGTGGGGCCTTTTTGGGTTGAGGATGGAGTCAAGCTCAACTCCCAGTCCTACTGCCAGTTTCTGGAAGACACCTTCTTCAAGCAGTGGTACAGGAAGAAGTCTGCATCCTTCAAGAAAAACATGATTTTCATGCAGGACAATGCTCCATCACACGCGTCCAAGTACTCCACAGCGTGGCTGGCAAGAAAGGGTATAAAAGAAGAAAATCTAATGACATGGCCTCCTTGTTCATCTGATCTGAACCCCATTGAGAACCTGTGGTCCATCATCAAATGTCAGATTTACAAGGAGGGAAAACAGTACACCTCTCTGAACAGTGTCTGGGAGGCTGTGGTTGCTGCTGCACGCCATGTTGATGGTGAACAGATCAAAACACTGACAGAATCCATGGATGGCAGGCTTTTGAGTGTCCTTGCAAAGAAAGGTGGCTATATTGGTCACTGATTTGTTTTTGTTTTGTTTTTGAATGTCAGAAATGTATATTTGTGAATGTTGAGATGTTATATTGGTTTCACTGGTAAAAATAAATAATTGAAATGGGTATATATTTGTTTTTTGTTAAGTTGCCTAATAATTATGCACAGTAATAGTCACCTGCACACACAGATATCCCCCTAAAATAGCTAAAACTAAAAACAAACTAAAAACTACTTCCAAAAATATTCAGCTTTGATATTAATGAGTTTTTTGGGTTCATTGAGAACATGGTTGTTGTTCAATAATAAAATTAATCCTCAAAAATACAACTTGCCTAATAATTCTGCACTCCCTGTATATAGCTATAGATCAACTGTTATTGATATATATACATATAGACGCACACATCACAGTACAGTAAGATTATTACAATAAACACCTACAGCACAGATAATACTACAAACCTAACTACACTACACAGTACACAATTCCCATTCCAACCCACACATACATTCATTAGCAGCAACCCACCAGCCTGGCTACTCACTGTCCCTATGGGGATAACACAGGGTTGTAGCTGGACAGCAAGGGTTAACTGTGCATTGGTAACCCAAGAAAGGGTTAACAATGTAGCAGCAGTGAAAGGGGTTGACACACTGCTGTAAGGGTACAAGGCAGCAGCAGGGAAGACGCTACTGCTGGGGTATACCTAGCCCTTCTAGGGTTACTAGGCCTTCTCCAGGGGCACGTGATGAAGCTGCTCTCTCCCATGTGTCTCTGTTTGTAGTCCAGTTCCAAGAGACCTCGTGTTCCTGGCTTGGGGCTCATATATCAGCCTCAGAAACAGCCCACCTCCCCCCTCCTCAGGGATGTGACATCATAGTGTGACTGTGACGTGTGCCTGCACTCAGGACAGCCAGTTGGCCCCCTGAGGCTAGCAGCACCACAAGCCCAGCCATGTCACAAACACAAGGTGGGGGAGAACATAGTAACTTGGCTGATAAGCTGGGGAAACTCAACAAAAGGCCTCAGATCTATTGATTCCTTAGCCTTTGAAGTCACCAGACACCTGGAGACATATCCACCCCACGGCAGGA